>NW_006297017.1:688974-691770 GCF_000327345.1 Myotis davidii | reverse complement strand
CCTGCTCTGTGCATGACAGGGTACGGAGCCCCAACCCCCTGATGGGCCCTGCTCTGTGCGTGACAGGGGGCACAGCGCCCCACCCCCGATTGGCCCTGCTCTGTGCATGACAGGGGGTGGCACTGCAACCTCCCCATCGACCCTGCCTTGAGTGTGACAGGGGGCGGTGCCCCAACCCCCCAATTGGCCCTGCTCTGAGCCTGACCAGGAGCTGCACCTAGGGAGTGGGCCTGCCCTCTACCACTCGGGAGCAGGCCTAAGCCAGCAGGTTATCTCCCGAGGAGTCCCAGACTGCGAGAGGGCACAGGCCAGGCTGAGGGACCCCCCTGCCCCCCAAGTGCACACATTTTTGTGCACCTGGCCTCTAGTAAAAGCATAAAAGATAATGCTTACCATATAAATAACAAGTCTGAACATTTAGTGTACAACTGAGGAACTATTCTAAAGGATAGTGTACAACTGAGGAACTATTCTAAAGGAGGGATTTCGTTCATTTAATAAGTTCATATTCAGAAGCACAAAGAGATCGGAACTACAAAGGATTCTGAGCAATGCAAAACATTAATAACAAGGCACATATATTTCAAATAGCGTAGAGCTCAAATATTTGTGTGAGTTTTGCATTTCAATTTAAGAATTTGTATTTTTAAAACAGCCTTAATGATGATATCATTTTACATTCGAGAAGAAAGTTATAGTTAATTACTATTTTTCTCTCTGTATACACACGGCATATTTTTCTTTTAAATATATTGCCATAATACATACAAGTGAGTTAGAAAAAAAAACGTAGTTAAATGATTTTTTTCCCTTGGATTATCACTATTTCTGTTATCAACCCAAGAAGTAGTTTTAAACTCCCTTGAATAGATGATAGTATTCTATGAATAGGGTCACCTGAAACCAAGGTGTTAAGCTGAGAATGAATTAACTAAGGCTATGGGGATGTGTTCCTCTTTTTTAACTCCTTTGTTGTCAGCAAACATCACACTCACTGTTTTGCAAAATGTCATTTCTCAGGACAATCCCACAAGTAATATGTGTTGACTTAGTGTTGGGTATTATAATTGATTAGTTTATACATCTTCTTATTGCAAACGTGGTCAGTTCTGATTACCCCATACCAACTGTATCAATTCTCTACCTTTGCTTCTTATCACTATGACAAAAATTATTACATTATGCAGATAATAGTGATACAAAAAAATTCTAGTTTTAATAGCAACTTAGGAATATATTACAGAAGTCATTCTCTTTTATCTTTCAGATCAATGAGCTTTATATTCATTTCTATTAAAAGAACCATGTTCCAAAAATGCCTTTAAAAACAGAAGCCTAAGTTATTAACCAATTACCTACAAGCTTAAAGAAGAAAACAGGCAGAATCAAATTGGTTCTTTTCAGCAGTCTAAACGGTCAATGGTCAGACCTAGAGTAAGTTATAAAATAATCAGTTATAGAACATTAGATACCTGGATAATATACAATTTCTTTCCATGAATATTATATAATGTTTGTAGATAGATAGAGATATTGGAGATATGTAGATATATATGCTAAATATATTTCAGTTTTTATCTTTGCCCTCTTCCCTAACAATGAATACAACACTGAATTTAAAACAAAGTTCATTAAAGTTGGTATATTATGTTTTTATTTTTAAAATATACTAGAAAGTTTTCTTATTAATTTAAGGCCACTGCTGTCTCTACCATAAATCTTAATGTTCTGGTCAAGTGAGAGTCTATTGTTTTCTTTGCTCAAGTGAGAGTCTATTGTTTCTTTGACATAATGGAATATTTATTTAAATTTCCCTTATCAATCTCCTTGAGCCCATCTATGCCTATCTTTAAATACAACTGCTATAGTGATATTCTAAAATTATAAATAATATCATATCTCTAACTTGCTCAAAACATTCTAAGGACTTCACATAATTTTTGGAGTAAAATCCAAAATCCTTGTTATGGTTTTAGTCTTATGTGATTTGATCCCTGCTAATTTTTCTAATTTCCAATCATATTTCCCTGTATATTCCAGATTAGTTACATGGGACTTTTTAATCTTTATCAAACATACCAACCTAGTTCATACCTTAGAACCTTGTCATTATTATTTTATGGACATATCTACATACTAACTACATAATTAGTATAAGAAATTCTGCCCAACTTTCCCATTTCCTAACTGGCTCATTTGTTTGCATTAGTTATATTTTTGCTCGTGTAAGAAGCATGCACAATGCTTATTTCAGTTATCTTAATTACTACTTGTCTCTATATGCTTTGGCTGCTATAATAGAATACTATAAGACTGGAAGGTTTAAATAACAGAAATTTATTTTGTTATAGTTCTGGATGCTTTCAAGTTAAAAGTGTTGGCAAATTCCATTTCTGGTGACTCTACATGCTTGTAGATGATTGCCTTCTTCCTATGTCCTCACATGCCTTTTTTTCAATACCTGGGTGCAGAGAGAGAGATAGAGCAAACTCTCTGCTGTCTCTTCTAATAAGGACATTAGAGGCCCAGTGCACAAAAATTTGTGCACTCAGGGGGGTCCCTCAGCCTGGCCTGTGCCCTTTTGCAGTCTGGGACCCCTCAGGGGATGTCCACCTGTTGGCTTAGGCCCGCTCCCCAGGGGATTGGGCCTAAGCTGGCAGTCAGACATCCCTCTGGCAGCCCTGGAGCCCTTGGGGGATGTCAACTTGCCAGTGGGGAGCAGGCCTAAGCTACAGTAGGACATCCTTAGCATTGCTGAGGAGGCAAGAGAGGCTCCCCCCCACACCGCTGTACTGG
>NW_006297017.1:675010-688856 GCF_000327345.1 Myotis davidii | reverse complement strand
CTCCCTTCAGGGTGGGGGTCCTTCCTGGGGTGCCTGGCCAGCCTGGGTGAGGGGTTGATGGCCGTTTTCAGGCTGGCCACACCCCCTGGCGACCCAAGTTCCCAGCCTCTCCTTTTTATCTATTTTTTTCAGCACGTCCTTGAGTGGAGGCCAGGGCAGGCTGGAAGCAGGTATCTGGGATTTATTTATTTTCTATAATTGAAACTTTGTAGCCTTGAGCGGAGCCCAGGGCCAGCCATGGAAGGTGGGAAGCTTGGCTTCCTCCATCGCCAAGGGCAACCCAAGCCTCCTGCTTGCTCCAGCTCTGTGGCTGCTGCCATCTTAGTTAGGTTAATTTGCATACTCGCTCCTGATTGGCTGGTGGGGGTAGCGGAGGGACAGAGTGATGGTTAATTTGTATGTTTCTCTTTTATTAGTGTAGACTAGTACTATTGGATCAAGGTCCCTTCCATATGACTTCAGGTAACCTTAATCACTTCCTTAGAGACCCCTTCTCTAAATTCAACCACACTGGAGGTTAGGACCTTAACATATGTATTTGGGGAATGTATGTAGAGCTCAGGAAGTATGTCTCAGCGCTGTGGCTGATGCAATGGTGTGAGCACACTCCACCATCACATGCTTCCTCGGCACACCAGGAAGTAGCAACGCCCACCTGAATGAACTCCTAGAGCCACGTGCAAAGTACCGCAGCCTTTCAGCCATTGGTCACCTGTAGCAACGTGTCTCCCTCTGATTGGTCCCCTCATGCTATATATGTAGTTCCACAATAAAACGGATCTGCGTCACTGAACCTGGACTCCAGAGTCGTGCATGCAGATGCCCTAGTGCGTTGGGGCTCCATAGTCCTCACCCCCGAGGGACCCCCTGCTTCAGGGGAACACAAATATTCAGTCCATAATACCACTAAAATAGTATACTCTATCATCTGCAGGCCTGTATCCCTTATTCAGCTGAATTCAAAACTATTTAATTGGTACTACTATATGTTTTCTTGTTTAGGAAATCTCAATGTAAACAGACATATTTCATATCTTAAAAATTTATTTTCCGCCCTAGCTGGTTTGGTTCAGTGGATAGAGTGTCAGTCTGCAGACTGAAGGGTCCCAGGTTCGATTCTGGTCAGGGGCACAGGCCTAGGTTGTGGGCTTGATCCCCAGTAGGTGATGTGCAGGAGGCAGCCAATCAATGATTCTCTCTCATCATTGATGTTTCTAGCTCTCTTTCCTTCTCCCTTCCTCTCTGAAATCAATAAAGATATATTTAAAAAAAAGTATTTTTCCTAGGGCCTACAACATGACAAGCATTTATTATTTTAAAATATTTAAATGTTTTACAGAAAAAGATCTATTACTGAATAATGATAGAGAAAATCAATATAATTTAGGAAACAGACACCAGAATATGATGGTTTTTTCGAACTTAGGTATTTCTTAAACCTTTAGACTTTTCTTCCAATTAAAATGTGTGTTAATGATATCTATTGGATTTCCCAAATGGAATGGAGGATTGGGGATATAGTCATATAATTCATATTTAACAAAAATATTGTTGTTTTGCAGTAGTTGAATTTAAAATATTATGGAGATTTTACTCATTCTTTACTTATACATAAGATCCAATAAGAATAAGTGAGTCCTGGAAGTGCCCCTTACTTCTATTCCAGTTTGTCTTGCCCAAAATTTTTAAAGAAACTCTTCTCACCCTTCAAGCCATTTTTCTATATAACCATATTTCAGGGAGTCAACAATATATTCCCCTTGATAAATACGTGATGCAAACACCCTATATGATAAAAGGGTAATATGCAAATCGACCAAATGGCAGAACGACTGGTTGCTATGATGGGCACTGACCGTCAGGGGGCAGATGCTCAATGCAGGAGCTTCCCCCTGATAGTCTGTGTGCTCCCACATGGGGAGCACCACTCAGCCAGAAGTTGGGCTGGAGGCTGGTGAGCACAGCAGCAGTGGCGGGAGCCTCTCTCGCCTCCGCAGCAGTGCTAAGGATGTCCAACTACGGGAAGCGGGCCTAAGCCATCAGTTGGACATCCCCCAAGGGCTACCAGACTGCCAAAGGGTGCAGGCCGGGCTGAGGGACCCCACCCCACCCCAGTGCATGAATGTTGTACACCGAGCCTCTAGTTCTTATATAATTATAGAGAGTACTTAGAGTGCAAATACCCTTTGGAGAGAGGTAACAGTGTAATTACTTAAGAGAGAAACAATGTGTAAAGCAACTTTTATAGAGTTTTACAGAGCAGAATATTAATATTTTCAGAGAATGTATTTTTACTTAGGTACTTTTGTTTGTTTTGTTTCAGCTCTGGTGTTGTATTTGTTCTCATTGTTATGTATTGCCTTTATGTCCAGTGTAATGATGTCTTCTCTTCACTTTTCTCCTCACGTAGTATGAACCAAATTAATCAATGCAAAATATGCATATATGAGCCTATTTTTCATCCATGACCTTAAAATGCACTCACTAGGGGCATAAGTTGGTTGGGAAAAGTCATTAGAATAGAATAATTACTTCTGATATGATTATGAATTCCTTAAATCTTGTGACAGTTTCATAACTTACTCCATTGATTTCAGGAAACAGCTTCTAATACTTAAACAAATCTACATTTTCAATGGATATTGGAAATGATGTCAAGAAAAGCCACTCCTCTAAGCATCACGTTTAACCTTCAATACCTCATTATTGACCAGATGCTGGCTCATTCATTCAAATTACTTAATTCAAGTCCAGGCATAAAGGAGACAGATTAATTTAGGAATTGTCAATAAGTTGACATTCCCTTGGAAACTTTACACACTTTGTACATTTTACAATAGTTCTCAGTTGACCCATTTAAAAATTTCATTGTTTGAATAAACATTGCCTTACTTTGCTTTATGTTTTCAAATGTCATTTGTATTTTGTTAGTTATTTTTTTCTTTATTGATAAATTGAGCCACTTCATCTTATGAAATTTATTTTGGTTTTATTATTTAGTAGATTATTATTTAAATCTTTATCATATAAGAAAACATTTTTTTACAAAAGTATTCAGTTTAACCTTGATGTCAAAATTTCAGAGGATAGATATGACATTAAAAAGTATAATGAAATACTCTTCCTGTAAAAAATTTGAAAAAGAAAATTATCTTTTGCACACCTAATTGAAAGCTAAGTAAAGTGCTCTGCCGCTGCCCAGTTATAAAAGATATAATCTGGACTGAAATAGTGGATTTGTGATGTAATCTATACGGAAAATAGGGCAAAGGGGGTTTCCAAATCTCTTTCAGTTTTTCTTCACATACTTTGGTTTTGCTCACAAAGAATTAAGAACTAAAATAATATTTTCCTTTTTGAGAAGAAAACTATTTTTTAGAAAAGTGCTTAAAGTTAAAAAAATAATTCATCATAGTTTTATTATATTTCAGTTTTAATTTTTCCATTAACTCTCCACATCATAAGTAATATGGCCATTATGCTTATAAATTTAATAATGTCCTAAGAATATAATATAAAATCAATAAAATATATTTTAAAAAAGAATATAATTTATAAATAAAATATTTTATATAAAACATACATACACCATACTTAAGAGAATTATTTGAGCATTTGGTAGTGCAATGTGGGGCAAGTTACATTGTTTGAAGTTATAAAATAAAAAATATGTTGATATATTTAAAATATTAATAAAAGTAAATTCTAGAAAATAATTAAAATCAAGAAAAGCATACAATTAAGGTTGTTTGACTAAATGAATTATAAACTGTACATACTATATGAATAATTTTATATAAATCTCTAGAAAATTTCAAAGAAATCTATAGTGACAGAAAGTAGGTTAGTAGGTCTCTTGCAGAATTGGTGTGGAAGATGAGGGAAGATGGGAAGGAGAGGTTACAAAGGGCCATGAGAAAATTTGGGGGGTGAATCAAGTGCTCATAATGTTCGTTAATTTTTGTGATGGTGTTGCTTGTGTATACCCATATGTCAGATCTTATCAAATTGTACACTGCAAATTGGTGCCATTTACTACACATGAATTATATTGCAGCAAAGCTGTAAAAATATATGGAGCACAACTGACGTAACTATAAGGAGAAATGGAAATAAACTATAACAGATTGGGAGGCTTTAACATCTCTCGATAGTTAATAGAAAAAGTAGATGATACATTCATTAGTCAAGGTATAAAAGATTTGGAAAACCATTTAACCAAAATGACCTAATAGAAATACAATGAAAATCACACTTTAGAAAAAAATCACAGGATAATTTTCAACTACACATAAAAGATTTACCAAAAATAACCATATGCCAGTCCAGATAACATCAAAGTTGAATTCTTTAAGTATTTAAGATAGATTTTATGTCTACTTCAAATAAATTAATGCAAGAGAAAGAAAGTGAACACTTTGTAACTAGTTATATGAAGCAACTATAACTTTAACTCAAAATATGCCAATGATTTACCACAAAGGATTATTAAAGACCTATTTTTTTTCTGAACATAGTTGCAAAAATACTAATCAAAATATTATCAAACAAATTTGATATATAGAAAACAATAAAGTTTTGACCAAGGTTTATATGCAAAGTGAATAGTATTAAAAAATCACATCTCCTGTATTTGACATATTAGTACAGGAAAAAATTAAAATTTATGTTGATATCTTAATAGATCCTTAAAAATACTTTTAACAAACTGTTAACACTCATTTGAAAAGTTTTTTAAATGTTAGAAAAATAGGAATAGAATATAATGATTTTAAATTATAGCAAAAACCTAGAGCATAATATTAATATGATTTATTGATAGTTTTCCTCCTGAAATCAGGAATAAAATATACCCGATACCAATAATTTTATACAGTAATGTGCTAGAGTTCCAAGATAGTGTAATGGCATGATAAAAAATAACTGAAAAACCTAAAATCTAGAAAACATTATTTTAAATATCATATTTTATAGGTGAAATGATTGTGTATGTAAAAAATGAAATTTCAGAGAAATACCAATTAAATATCACTAGAAACCATAAGCTACTTAGGAATAAATTTTAAAAAGTATCTTCTGAATCTGTGCATTCAAGTACAAATATTCTTGAGAGAATTATTATTGAAGAAGAATTAAATATTTTAAGGGATATTTACTGCTCTTGAATTATAAAACTGATTGATTTAAAATAGAGCATTCAACTTACTAGTAGTCATTATAGTTTTCACTGTCATATTCATATAGAAAAAAAACACATACAAATAATTGCTAGTTTCATAAAAGAATGTTTATAGTGACTGTTAAAATGGTATGTACACATGAATACATACAATTCATGCCCCAAAATTATTGGCTCCAAGTAATGCTCTTGTGTGTTTGAGTTGTGAGATGCACTAGTTGCTTCATTCATGGAAAACTAAATGACTATAATAGACAAAGTGATCTACATATCCAATGCAATCTCTATCTAACTTCAATGGCATTTTTTACAGAAACAGAAAGAACAATTCTATGGACCCACAAAAGACCCCTAATGGGTAAAGCAATTTTGATCAAGAACAAAGCTAGAAGGATCATATTTCCTAATTTCAAAATATATTACAAATATATAGTAATCAATATACTATGGTGATGGCATAGAAACAGACATCGACCATTGGAAGAGAATAGAGCCAGAAATAAACCTACACATATGCAATAAACAGATCTTTAACAAAGGCTTAAAGAAATGGCACAATGAGGAAACGATAATCTCTTTAATAAATGATGCTTGGAAAACTGGATATTCACGTACAGAATAATTAAATTATACCCTTTTCTTACATCATACAGAAAAATCAACTCAAAATAGATTAATAACTTAAATGTAAGACCTGAAACTAAATATTTCTGGAAGAAAAATATAGGGGAAAAACATGGGTTTTGGTAATGATTTTGTGGATATGAACCAAAAGCATAGCCATCACCAGCAAAAAAATAAAAATAAATAAATAACAACCAAAAAAAAAAAAAAACCCAAAAACAAACAAGCAAGTGGGACTACATCAAGTTAAATTTTTTTTTTATAACAAATGAAACAGTCAACAAAATGAAAGATAACCTATGGAATGGTAGAGGATATTTGATAAAAGTTTAATATTAAAAATATATAGGAACTTCTACAACTCAATTGCAAAAAAAATAAATGATCTGGTTTACAAATGGGCAAGGACTAGAACAGACATTTCTACAAGGAAGATATGCAATGGCCATTCAGTATATGAAAAGATGTTCAACATCATCAGTTATCAGGGAAATCCAAATCAAAACCTCAATGAGATAATATTTCACACCAGTTAGATTGCCATGTGAAAAACAGTGTAGCAGATCCTCACACATTAAAAACAGAACTACCATGTAATTTGGCAATCTCACTTCTGGGTATATATCCAAAGGAATTGAAATCAGTATTTCAAAGAGGTATCTGCATTCTTATTATTCACTATAGTCAAGACATGGTAGAAACCTAAATGTCCGTCAGTGTGTGAACAGATAATGAAAATGTACATATATATATGCTTATATAATTAAGTATTATTAAGCCTTAAAAAAAGAATAATCCTGCCATTTGCAACGTGGATGAAACTGGAGAAGATTATGCTAAGTGAAGAAAACCAGGAGCAGAATGACAAATACAACTTAATACCACTTATATGAGGAATCTAAAAAAGTCAAACTCATTAGAGAGCAGAATGATGATTGCTAGGGGCCAAGGGGTGAAGGAAATGGGAAGATATCAGGCAAATGGTTCAAAGTTTTGGTTTGCAACATGAATAAGTCCTAGAAATCCATTGAACAACATAATGCCTATAGTTAAATTACTGTAGTGTATATTTTAAAAATTGCTAAGAGGTTAGATCTTATGTCAAATTAATATAATTGGATAAAAAATAATAAAGAGGATGGGAGAAAACTTTTAGACATGATAGATATGTTTATGGAATATATTGTGGTGATGGTTTCACAGGTGTATATTATTTACAAGCCCATTAAATTGCATAGTTTTTTTCTAATCATAACTCCATAAGGTGGTTTACACACACACACACACACACATATATATATTTGCTTAATCCCTTCACCTTTTTCACCTAGTTCCCAGCGCCCTATTTTTCTTAAATTTTGTTAATTTTATTAACATAAATGTGCTTATTATTATGAAATTAGGGCTTAATATAAACTCAATACATGTTAATATATTTTAATTTCTCATTATTTTCTATATTTGTATAGTAAACATTGCTAATATGCCAGGCTTTCCTGACATATTAAACCATGTAGACTTAATTTTTTTTTAAAAAAGCATTTTATTATCTTTGTATTGTCAGCAAACCAACTGAAATATTATAAAATATTGCACAGAATATTGCTTTTAGGAGAAAACCTATTATATAATATTTTCTCCCCTTGAATGTTTTTACTTATTTTAATATAATGATGGATGGTGAATCTTTTTGTTTTCTTAATATGATAGTAACTGGAACTGATAAACTTGAAAGCCATTAACTGAGTATTTAAGTGTTAAGTATTTAATCAAAGACGCTAAAACATCTGACATTTTACTTACTACTTGACTAACATTGCTGAGAATAAACATTAATAAGTAATTACAGAAAATGAATAGTTTTGATTTTTTACAAAGGTATCAGTAGTTTAACATATCCAGAGTAGCCATTCATCATTCATGTGATCAATGCAATTAATAATTACTACACAATGGTATCCTTTTCTGAATATGGTTTTCCAAATAGAACAACATACGAACATTCCAACATTTGAATGCATACAGCATGCCAAGTTTGAGTGGCAATTTAGGTATTGACATAATTGTAGCAAATTGTTTAACAAACAACTCAATTTTTATCTAATTACTTTGCAAATTTAGGAGATGGCTGTATCAATAGTGAACCGCATCCAGCAAGGCTAGGGATGAACTTGAGGAGGGTGGTGAAGGATTAAAGAAGACAGACAAGAGAATACAGTTGGGGCTAGGTTGACCACTTGTGCCTGGATGAGGACACAGCCTGTAAGCCGAAGCTTTATTTTAAAGTCAGAGCACACAAAGCAAAGGAAGGGGAGTGGTCAACATGATTACAATGTTCTTGTGAGTTTCAAATCTATTCTGTTACTCAAGCCTTGTTTTGGCAGCACTTGCTGCACCTCCCACAACCCATTAGCTACCTAGGAACAAGGGAAGACCATAAGGTCAAGCTTAATTGTGCTAGCAGGGCTCTGCCTGCCATGCTGGGACTTATATGTGGCTCTCCCTCAGGTCAGTCCAAGGCTTGAGCCTATAGCCGGTCCCCTTGAATGTTTTTACAAATAGTGCACCTGATATTAAGAGGAGGAACCACTGCAGATGCTAAATAATTCCAACATTATAGTTGAAATTGTCTAGATTAGTTTGATCTCAAACTTGAAATTTTCCCAAGTGAAAAAGTTGTGAGGACTTTCAGTACTGAATTAAATGTAAATAAAATTCTATTTAATTAAATTTTTAAAATTATGCTATAGCAACATTTATAAATTGAAATGATATAAAATATTATACCTCAATTATTAATATATTAATATAAACCATATTTCTACCATATA
The DNA here is from genome assembly GCF_000327345.1 of Myotis davidii. Taxonomy (NCBI): domain Eukaryota; kingdom Metazoa; phylum Chordata; class Mammalia; order Chiroptera; family Vespertilionidae; genus Myotis; species Myotis davidii. The sequence continues at coordinate 680,222 of NW_006297017.1, read as the reverse complement.
TAAAACTCTTAGAAACCAATATAATTCAAATTAAAACATTAATTTACTAGATTTAAAATAACTTAAAATTATGCAGGTGCTTAAGTATAAATATTGGTTTAGTAATAAGCTATGAATTTTATACTTCGTGTTTCACTTATAGACTTGCTTCTTTGGTTCTTAAGACAATAGATCATAATTTTGAAAATTAACAATTAAATTTAAAAAGATCATTTTAAATTGAGGCCTATTATCTTTAGTCTACTTACTAGTATATGCCAAATTTTAATACTGGGAAAATAATGCAATATTTTCTCTGTTTATCTACAACTACATGCACATATAAAATTGTTTCAAAGAAATATGGTGCTCATACATTATATCTGCTTGAAAGGTATATAGAGCATGATATAGAGTACAACAAATATATATATATGTATATATATATATATATTTTTTTTTTAATTTGACACATCAGTACTTACTTACAATATGATTTCTCAATTCTTCCCTCATATACCTGTATTGAAGTACTACAATGTTTTATTCATACACTGCACAGTAAAATGGTGTCATTTGTCATCTGCAAACACAAAATTTGGGTCAATAAAATAAAATTGAGTGTTCATTATTAGTGTGGTTATCCAAATGATCCATAATGTGATTTTATTGATTTTTAGATTAACATTAAAATAAAGATTAAAAGAATAAATTTAAAAGCTCAAGGAATTTATGATTGTAAAAGAATACATATAAAAGCAACATTATTATTGGCAGATCAATACATTGCCTGAAGTTTCCCTATAATTATGAATATATGTGATGTTAGGGTTAATTTTTACATTTCTCTGAGTTTACATTTTGCAAATTTTACTATAGATTTCTTATTTCTCCAAATTTTCCTGAAGGAAAGTAATTAATAAGTCAAGTATGTATTGAGTGCCTATATAACACTGAGTACCATGTAATATTAAAGTATCACATAATTTAATCACCTAATCTAAATTCAGGCTTAGAAATCTTTTTATAGTTTTGACAGCTGAAAGCCTATTTCTGACTCACCATTGCTTCTTTGAAGGGATAATTGTTCTATGTCTGCAGACTTCAAAGCCCACAGTTTTCTTTCAGGACAAAGGCTTTTGAAACTTAAAAATCAATTTTGTCTGCTTTTTGTGATAGCATTTCTTTCATGATGTAATAAGAATTAAACAGTCTTACCACTTTAATATGTGAGAAGAGTGCATCTGAAAGAAGACAGATTGGCAGTTAGTGGGAAATAATAGGAGAATACACCTTTTGCCTTATGCATCAAATATTATAAAATATGCACAATCAGTATACAAAATGGCCTTTATATGTTTATTAATTTATCCTATTAAAATAATTAAACCACTCTCAAGCACTAGATACCTCGGTTGCAGGAAGATTGTAATAGAGTACTTATATTTACACACATATCATATATGAATGCTGAATATGAGGAATGTCTACCACAGATTGGTCAAAAAGTCACCCCCCCCCCATTTCTATTTGGAGATATGACTTAGCCCATCAAATGAAGGAGAATATTTTTGTTCTCCTTGTATACTAGTATGAGCTGACCTTTTGACATACTTTATGTCAAATATGGTATTTGGTACATATGGTAATATGGTATATTGTGAAGGTGATGTCATGTAACTTCCAAGGCTGGATTTTAAGAGAACCACAGGGTCTGCCTCTGCATCTTGGAATGCTCCATCTTGGAACTTATATATCTCTGTCTGAGAAAGCCCAAGCAGCCACACAAAGGGGCTGACATGTCAGAGAACTGAAGCCTCTACCTGCCTCAGTTGAGCTCCCAATCAGCAGCTAACACTAACATCCAACTTGATGAGTTAGTCCATGTTCAAACTTCCAGATACCCTTTGCCTTAACGGATAGATGCCAAGAGAAGCTTAAGAACTGCCTGGTCAAGCAACAGAATCATAAGAAGAAATAAATGGTCATTATTTGAGCTGCTAAATGTTGGGGTGATTGTTATACAGCAATAAATAAACACACCATGAAGTTCTAGCTCTGGCTTTAAAAAAATGTGGAATAAAATATTTTCATGGAAAATGTATTTTGGAAGGTCATCTTATATATCTATCTTCCTCTGCTATTACCTACCTCTTACCACCCATTCTAAGCTCTGTATTATTTAAACAAGAGATCAGGAAACTACAGCCCAAGGAATTATGGGTTAAATGGTGTTCCCCACAATGATATGTGGGAGTTCTAGCCCACAGTACTGGTGAATGTACCTCATTTGGAAATAGAGCGTTTAGTTAATATGAGTTCATTCTGGATTGTGGTGGGCCCTAGTCCAAAGTGAGGTTGTCTTTAAAAGAAGAAAATGAGACACAGAGGCAGACATGGAAAACACCATATGACAATGGAGACGGATTGGAGAGATGTAACATTACGCAAAGAAATTCCAGGATTGCCAGCATCCCTCAGAAGCTAAGAAGTAGGCATGGTACCAGTTCTCCTTTGAGTGCCCAGAAGGAATCCATCCTGCTGGCACCTTGATTTCAGACCTCTGAGCTCCAGAACTGTGAGAGCATAATTCATTTAAGCCATCAATGGGATAATTTGTCATGGTAGCTCTAGGAAACTGATAGGGGGTCAAATCCAGCCCCAAACCAGTTTTTGTAAATGTTTTATTTCAACACATTCAATTCATTCAGTTGTGTACAATCTATGACTGCTTTCATATTACAAAAGCAGAGTTGAAATGTTGCAATAGAAATTATATGGACGGCAAAACTTAAAATATTGATTAGGTATTCTGTAATATTGATTACAGAAAAAGCTCATTGACATCTGATTTTAATACATAGAGGTGTTGCTCTATATGGTCATAATTGGGCAAGCTTATTATTGAATGATTCTTATAATAGATATATGCACAAAATATACATATACTTTACATGTGTATATACACATATGTATGCATGTATATGAATATATACATATCTAGATATGTAAAATTCTTTTTATTGGAGATGTCTAAGAAAAACACAAAATACTAGTATATTTCAGTATCTTCCGCTATAGCAAATACTGCAATGATAATATCTATATATATAAAAGCCTAAGCGACTGAATGATCGAAAGACCAATCAACCGGTTGCTATGACGCACACTGACCACCAGTGGGCAGATGCTCAACACAGGAGCTGACCCCTGGAGGTTAGTGTGCTCCACAGCAAGAGTGCCACTCAGCTGACCAATGGACACTAGACGCAGGGTCCATGGCTGGCGAGTGCCACTGCCATAGCGTGAGCCTCTCTCAGTAGGGACTAATTGGGCACAAGACTATGGGAGGTGTAGGGGGACTGGGATGAGCAGGATTTCAGCCCAATCCCCACAGGCCATTCCAAGGGACCCCACCGGGGATACTTATCAACAAAATAATCTAGAGATTAAATTATTTGCTTAGTATCTGTAGAGATTCTGAGATAGATAAGTAAGACTTCTTAGTATGTGTTCTGAAGCATATTCAAATTATAGTTCTTTTTCATGAGGATAGTTTGAAATATATGTATTGTTTGGAAAATATATGTATTATACTAAATTAAAAGGAGCAGTGATTTTTATGGTGTCACTCTATACATAAAAAAACTGAGACAGTGTTACTTTTAGAGTGTATTTGGAGTGAGTAAAATTGTGAATTTCAGCTGGTTTTGATTTGGTAGCTGTAGATAATTGGAGAAAATATCTATGATAATAAAAGCATAATGTGCTAATTAGACCAGACATCCTTCCAGACAAAGCTGGGGCTGCAAGGGAAGCCCGGGTCCTGGGTGCTGGAGGGAAGCTGGTGTCAGCAGCCGGGGAAAAGAAGGGCTACTCTCGCATGAATTTTGTGCATCAGGCCTCTAGTTTTAGTATAAAATCTGAAATTCCAGTCAGAATTTCCTGAATATATGTAGTATTAACCCTTTGCAGTCCAATTTTATTTTTGGAATTCAAACAGTCTGTTCCAAATTAATTGACAGGATTGAATGTTGGACTTTTTAATGTTCTTATTTTAAAGTTTAAACCGAAAATTCACTGGTTATATTATTAAGTATGTTCAATCAAAGAGTTTATTCTTTAAAACATTTCATAGTTTATTCTTTTGAAACATTTCCCCACATGCAACCCAGCACTTTAATGACAATGCATATAATCGCAGCGGTTTGCAGTGTCCTCAGCTCCACGTTGGACCTGCTCCTAGCGCCTGGTCTATCAAGTCAGCCTGGACGTTAGACCAAAAAGGGTTAAAGTAAAGGAAATAGCCCTGGCTGGTTTGGCTCAGTGGCTAGAGCATGGTATTGCAGACTGAAGGGTCCCAGGTTCGAATCCAGTGAATGGCCCATGCCTGGGTTGTGGGCTCAATCCCCAGTAGGGGGCATGTGGGAGGCAGCCAATCAATGATTCTTTCTCATCATTAATGTTTCTATCTCTCTCTCTCTCTCTCTCCCTCTCTGAAATCAATAAAAATATACTTTAAAAATAAATAAAAAATTAAAAGAAATATGCCACTTAATTTTAAATTTATTTTTATAAAATGGCATGGTTTCCACACTAATGAAACATGGAAAGCCCAATCAAAAAAGGATACATTTTAGATCTTATGAAAGTCCATATTAATATAGGTAGGTTTTATACATTCTGCATATAGATTCTCTTTGTACACCTTCAAATTTAAAAGCACTTTTTTGAAATAATGCCTTCTTAGTATAAGTGCTACTGAAATATGTCTCTGAAGGAATCAGTCTTGACAGCAGCGGTTCTCAACCTGTGTGGCGACCCCTTTGGGGGTTGAATGACCCTTTCACAGGGGTTCGCTAAGACCATCGGAAAACACACATATAATTACATATTGTTTTTGTGATTAATCACTTTGCTTTAATTATGTTCAATTTGTAACAATGAAATTGGGGGTCACCACAACATGAGGAACTGTATTAAAGGGTCACGGCATTAGGAAGGTTGAGAACCACTGCTTTACAGAAATAATACATTGACAATATATTTTACACTATGTCCAGCCTGAGTGGATCAATTGGTTAAGCATCATCCTGTGCATGGAAAGGTAGCCTCTTCAGTTCCTGGTTGGGGCACATGCCTAAGTTGTAGGTTCAATCCCCAGTCAGGAAGCCTACTGAAGACAATATCTCTCTCTCTCTCTCTCTCCACCTTCCCTTCTCTCCCTCCCTCT
>NW_006297017.1:665437-674575 GCF_000327345.1 Myotis davidii | reverse complement strand
TGGGTCCCAGTCCCATCAGCCCTGCTGGGGTGCCTGCCTCCGGAGTCCCCCAGTCCCCTCAGCCACCCAGCCACCCAGGGCTGGCCCGAGGAACAGGCAAGCCTCAGCTGTTGGCTGCCCAGCCGCCCAGGAACGGCCCGAGGAACAGGCAAGCTTCGGATGGCAGCTGCCCAGCCACCCAGGGCCACATGAGGGGATGTTTCTCTCTCATCGATGTTTCTAACTCTATCCCTCTCCCTTCCTCTCTATAAAAAAAAAATTAATAAAATATATTTTTAAAAATGTAGAAAACAGTACTGTCTCCTGTATTTGGAATAGTCAAAGTGCATATATCTGTGTGTGAAAGAAGGAATCTGTGTAGCTAGCACAGAAATAGAAAAAGAAAATAATTTTTAATTTAAATTTTTTATTGTTGACATTATTACAGATGTCCCCCATTATTCCTCCTTTGCCCACCTTCACCCAATCCCCAAACTCTTTCTTTGGTCCTCACCACACTATTTCTGAATCCATGGCCTATGCATAAACTGAGTGGCCAGATTATTATGACCACCCCATCAGTACTTCATTAGGCCACCTTTTGCCTTCAGTACTGAGGCAATTCTTTTTGGCATTGATTCCATGAGATGTTGAAAGGTGATGCGAGGAATCTGACACCATGCCTGATGAATAAACCTGTCCAGTTCTGTGAGATTTGATGGTTGTGGAACCAGCTGCCTGATGGCTCTTTTAACTTCGTCCCACAAATGCTCAATTGGATTGAGATCTGGTGATTGCGAGGGCCACCTAAGCAAGGTAAAGTCTCCTTCATGTTCTTGAAAGCACTCCTGAACAATATGAGCACCATGGCATGGGGCATTGTCTTGTTGGAAGAAGCCATCTCCATTGGGATATGCCAACAACATGATAGGATGAACTTGATCACCAATGATTATTAGGTGTGTTGTGCTATTCAGACGTTGTTCCACACGAATTAAAGGGCCCACAACATGCCAGGAAAACATGCCCCAAACCATAACACTGTCCTTACCAGCTTGAAGGGTTGTGGGGTGCATGCTTTCATGCCGTTTCCACCAAATTCTCACTCTGCCATCTGCATGATTCAACTGGAAACGTGATTCATCAGACCACACGATTTCTGTCCAATGCTCAATTGTCCAATTCTTGTGTTCCTGTGTGAATTGGAGACGTTTTATCTTGGTAACTGCAGACAGCAAAGGTGTTCGAATGGGCCTTTGGCTGTTTTGCTGATACTCGCTCCATGGCTCTGAGTGCCAAAAATCATCCCATGTTCAAAGGCTGTTAAATCGCATTGTTTACCCATATCTTCAGAAAAAACCACTTCTGTCGTGGTAAACAACCTGCTTCCCTATTTATAATGGTCTGGCCCTCTAGCAACTTCAGCACGAAATTATAGCTAATTTGCCTACAAACGTCAGGTGGTCATAATAATCTGGCCACTCAGTGTATATGTTCTTTATCTAATCCCTTCACCTTCCTTTATCCAGACCCCCCACCCCCATCCCTTCTCACAATTGTCAGTTTGTTACATATATCCATGCTTTTGGTTATATTTTATTTGTCAGCTTATTTTGTTCATTAGATTCCACATATTGATGAGATCAAATGGTATTTGTCTTTCTTTGGCTTATTTTGTGTAGCATAATAATCTCCAGGTGCATCCATGCTGTAGCAAAGAGTAAAAGTTCCTTCTTTTTTATAATCACACTAGAGGCCCGATGCACGAAATTCATGCAAGAGTAGGCCTTCTTTCCAACCTGGTTGCTGGCACGGGCTTCCCTCGCAGCCCCAGCTTCGTCTGGAAGGATGTCCAGTCTAATTAGCATATTACCCATTTATTATTATAGATAGTATTCCATTATGTAAATGTACCACAGCTTTTTTATCCAATCATATACTAATGGGCTATTGTAAATAATACTGCCATGAACATAGGGGTTCACCTATTCTTTCTGATTGGTCTTTGGGGATTCTTAGGATAAATTCCCAGAAGTGGGATCACTGGGTCAAAAGGCAGTTCTATTTTTAATTTTTTGAGGAAACTCCATACTGTTTTTCACAGTGGCTCTACTAGTCTGCATTGCCACCAGCAGTGCATGAGCGTTCCCTTTTATCCACATCCTCACCAGTGGTTGTTGTTTCTTGATCTATTGATAGTAGCCATTCCAACAAGTGTGAAATGATAACTCATTGTAGTTTTAATTTGCACCTTCCTGGTGATAATTGACCCTGAACATTTTTTTTCTATTGGCCATTCATATGTCCTCTGTGGAGAAGTGTCTATTCAGGTTCTTTGCCCATTTTTTAAATTGGACTGTTTGTCTTTCTGATTTTGAGTTGTATAAATTCTTTATATATGTTGGAGATTAACCCTTCATTAGATGAATCTGTGGTGCATATGTTCTCCCATGTGATGGGCTCCCTTTTGATTTTGTTGGTGGTTTCTCTTGCTGTGCAGAAGCATTTTAGTTTGATGTAACCCCATTGGTTTATCTCCTTAGATTCTTTTGCCCTAGGAGCTGTATCAGCAAACCTATTATTATGAGCGATGTCTGAGATTTTGCTGCCTATAGTTTCTTCTAAGATTTTTATGGTTCCATGACTTGCAATTAAGTCTTTTATCCATTTTGAGTTTATTCTTGTGTATTGTGTAAGTTGGTCATCCTTTCATTTTTTTGCAAGTTTAAATTTAAGAAATATAGTCAACAAACTGATCCTAGTTTTATAATTCCAAGCAGTAGGCTATTACTCAGTTTCTTTGATCCTACCAAGAGTGGTAGGATTCTTCCTTTCAGGAAGAACAGATCACTAAAAATCATGGTGATTCTCAAATACTTGAACATTTGGAACAATTTAATTTCAATTTTTTTAAGACTGTACTGTCCCACTCTGGTATTTCTAAACTCGATGGTTTGGGCCCATGGGCCTTATGCCCAATCTTGATAGCAATTTTGCCACTCTCTTTTTGCTACCTCTCTTTTACGCTCATGAAGTTTTTACTCTACTGTTTCTAATAGCACATGTGATTCTGAATAAATAAAAGTATTTTGGATAAAAAAAGAAAATACTTAAAAAATAAGTAATGAGAAAAATGTAGTGTCTCTTGGAAAGCAAAAAGACACTTGAAGTAATTTTTTAATATTTAGTTTAAATGAGAATTCTCAGTTCCTTAACACACCTTGGAAAGTTCTTTTAAAACAAATAAGTCATGCACTTACAACCAGATATCAGATAGCATCTCTATGTCCCTTAATATTTAAAACAAATATTTCTCAATCCCTGTAGTAGGACAAAGGCCTCTCAAAGATTGTTTCAATATTTCCCTGGGGCTTGCATTTTTATGGTTACTCGCTGGCTCTGAGCCCCTGCTTGGCTATATTAATTAAATTTAGGAATTATATTGTATTTCACTTGCATTGTCCAGCTCTACCTTTGTGAAATTTAGGCCTTTTATTTAATTTATTCCCCAGACCATTCACATACTATTAGTTTGCATTAAAGATTTTAAAAAACATATTGGAAATTTAAATTAAATATGCTAAGCCCAGTCAACTCTTCATCCTTTTTGGGGGCTGTGAAATTTGAGTTGGTATCATGATGCTCCACACCTCCCTCTTCACTTAAGAAGCTATTAAAATATTTGCATATATTGCTTTCTCATACCGAGTAGCAGTTTTTAATTTATTTTCATATTTTATTAATGGCTCACATTTTCTCTAAAGAGTGGGTATTATTTAATTTTTAATAGGTATAGAGAACTAATGGAGCCTACAGTGGACTCTCCCGTGTCCTAAAGAAACATTAGGATAGGTAGAGATCTATTTTTCCTCTTTCAGAAAACAAACATCACTCAACTTCCTCAAAAAGGAATAGGGTGAAAAAGACTATCCAGCTTGTAAGAGTTGCCTTGAATATATGTAGTTGAAATATCTTACTATTCCAGTTATTAACTCATGCACAGCAGTGGAAGATATACTCTACTCTGAACATGCAGCCCGAGTTTCTCTCTAAGGAAAGGAGCACCTATTAAAATACAATAGTTTAAGTTCTTTTCATTGGAAAATAATTTGTTTGAAACATTCCATTTTCTAGATAAAATTGGTCTTTCTGGTCAAAGAGAATGACATAGCATAGGCTTCTTGCTGTTAACTAACTTCTTTGCCCTATTTGGAGGAATAGGGAAGGTTACACCCCAATAAATCTTTAAATCTCAAGAGACATTTAGACTTATGTAGGAATTCTTTGCTCCTGACCATTTAATCTCCTCTGTGAGTCTTTTGTTTCAAGTATCAAATAACCTCCTAGAACATATCACCAATTCTATGAAAGCTTTCTGTCTTGCTGGATTCTTCAAACTGTTAATGGATTTTTTTTTTAATGTGGTCAGTAATGAGAATGGAGATATTTACCTTTGGGGATAAGAGATGTATTTTCAGTCTTACCAATTGTGAATCTTTAATGTTGATTAGTATATTAACCTTTTTGGCATGTGAAAGCAAGTCAAAAACAGCCTTCAGGGTTTTGAGGAAGGAGAGAAAAGCAAAAACATTTGGGGAAAGATGAGTCAGTAGAAACAAGGGTAAGGATAAAGCTACTGAGGACCTAAAATATGTATTATGTTAGTGGATAACAGTGCGGAATCAAAGAGAGGCTTTCTCTCCTTTTTGGTGCTTGTAACAAATCAATAAATACATCTCCCACTCTTTAAAATGATTCATTTTCAGACAAAAATAATAGATAACAAATTCAAGTTTTATAATTATTTATAACAGATTTCTGGAGTAGGAAAATTAATTTATGTGTATCCCTGTAAATTAATTGAATGAATCCCCACCCATGTTTCTGAAAAGTACATTGAAAACTATATCATGTTTAAGAAATGAGATTTAAAAACCTCTGTCCCCAAACTATCATTTTTGGTGGTGATATAACATTTGAAAGGGAGCAGAATTTGTCACCCCAAATATGCCTTTATTGCATAAAATGTTTCTTCATCTGATTATTAAAAAACAACAAAAACCAGCAGACAGGAGAACCCCTGAAAACCAAATAGAAGTTATCCTTTTGTAAGCGCAACTACATTTATAAGGGAAAGCTTTATTTGTAAGGGCGTTTCCCTCTGTACCAGAAATAGGAGGGTGACTGTATCTGTAGAAACTCAACAGTGGAGAAGGCGTGAACTTAAGCCCACATGACAACCAAATCCATGATATGCTTTGGTTGAAAACCTGACTCCCCTTTCTGACCTCTTTTGTTTGTAGGAGATGGTATTTAAGGTGATGGCTTGGGTCTCTCCCATGTATTCAGGAGATATACATGCTATTAGATGCCTGTTTATTTTTCTCCTGTTAATCTGTTTATTATTATAGGGTGGTGGGTAGGGGGGTATAGTTCTCAGCCCAGAACCTAGAGGGGTAGATGTAAAATTATGTTTCCTACCCCACATGCTCCTGTCACCCACTGTCAGGAATATTCTATATATTGCCCATCACAAGCATTATACGAGGGCTGGGAAGTTTTATTTCTTCCAAGACACCCCTTTAAGCTTTTATAATGGTGCATTGTAGTATGCAAAAAGCAAATCTCCAAGGAAAACATAAATTTCTCAATGTGTATGTCTAACCAAGTCTAGGAACATACAATCCTGAGATAGATTAGCTATAGCTGTAATGGACACCTGAGACTTGTCACGTTCTAAGTCATGAAAGTTAATTGATCTTATAAGAATGTGAAAAAGATGGCTTTCCTTGGATAAAATATCTTGTGCTTATTTGATAACTTCTAAGACATTTTAACTCACTAGAAGATAGTGTAAATTCTCTGTTTTGTTTTTCTGTCATTTTAGACTAATTTTCTCACAATCCATAGGTGATTATTTAGGCAATGTAGTAGGTTCAAGTCTAAATGATCATTTTAATACATTGAAATATTAACACTTTTTTATGGAAGTAGCAGTATGCCTATTTTGCCAGAGATAGTGTAGATAGTTTAAAATTCAGTCATTTTTGTTCTCTGATGTGTGTGTGTGTGTGTGTGTGTGTGTGTGTGTGTGTGTGTGTGTTGGGGAGAGGGAATTGCCCCTTTTACCCTTCTTGAGTGATAATAAAATTGACACAAGACAGAATAACTGAGAAAATCCCAAATTTTATTATGTGCACATGGGAGAATTAAAAGAATAATTCTCTGAATTATTGAGAGAAGTAGAGCAGACCATTTATATATTCTTTCCATAAAGAAGCAATAAATTTGTGGGGATTTGACAAAGAAACATAGCCTTCAGGGCAACTACGTAAGGAATTTAAGGAGAATGTAGAGTTAGGACAATAAATTAGGAAATTAACAAAGGTTTGTTTATAAGGCTTCTCAGCTCTGGATTTTCTCTCTCTGATGATGAGGTTGTCTCTTCTGTTAGTGTGATTGCTCCTTAGCTCTTTATAGCAGGAAGGACACCTTCTAGAGGGAGATTTATCTCCTGCATTTAGAGAGAGAAGAGTCAGAGAGCTCCTTCTGCTGCTTCGAATGTGATTTTAATTCAAAGTAATTAATATGCATTGTGGGATATTTTGGGACGGCCTGCCCTGGGCCACAGTACTTGCAACTTAGGGCTTTAAAATACATACTAAAAGAGATGTTTTAGACAGACAGATTCTTGAATTATATAATTTTTATGTATGTATAAAAAGAAAAACATGGACAAATCATTTTGGGTAAAGTATTTTGAAGGCGAAAACAAAATCAACAAAAAACAACTATATCACAACTACCTGACTAACAGTGATTATAAGACTGTCCTGACTTTGAGATGTCAAAACATGAAAAAAAAAAAAACTATCATACCCACGACCTTGCTTAAGAAACAGAGAATAATTACCAGCAACATCCATGTCCCTGTTGCACATCTCCCTGACCACATCTTCCTGCTATCCACCCTGGAAGAAATCAGTATTCCGGAATTTTGTTTCTCGTTTCCTTGTGTTTTTCTTCCATAATTTTACCAAGTGTTTATCCTAAACAACTATTGTTTGATTTTGTTTTTTTAAGTGGCATAGCAAGAGGACTATATTACAGGTATTCTTCTACAACTTCTCTTAGAACTTACTGTTATATAATATCCACCACACTGATGTGTATATCTACTACTCATTTTCCAATGTTGTATAGTATCCAACTGTATGCATATATACATATAACTTAATTTATAAATTTTCCTCTTGGTGGACATTTTGGCGATTTCTAGTGTTTTTCTATTACAAGTACATCTGCTATAGCCATTCTTACAGTTGTCTCATGGAACACATGTATGAGGGTTTCTCCAGGATAGATACGTAGGAATGGAAATGCTACAAATAGATGGATGCTGTCAAAATGCACTTTCTGCAGTGGTATAAATATTCTGTAAATCTGGGCTCTCTAGTAGGTAACCATTAGCTGCATGTACCATTGGGTACATGAAATATACCTAATGCATATTGTGGACTTTGATTTTTAATTCTCTATCATTTTAATTAATGGAAACGCAGAAGCCACATGTGGCTAGCAGTTATAGACTTTCCTATTTTATTGGCCCCAAATCCTGATGTGCTCTTTCTCATTCCACTGAATATTCCCTGAATGTGTTCTTTCTTTGCTTCATAGCCAAAGTCCTGGGGAACTAAAATCATAAAGGGGAGAACTCATATTGGCTTTGAAATCACAGATGTAAGGTGGTGCCCTACCTGACTGGGGACTTTAGGATGGGTTACATGACAAAATCTGCTGAGAGCTGTGGAACATGGAGGCTAAAGAAGAAGATAACATTTCATTCGGAGAAGATTTACTTTTCTATTACTTGTTTAAATTGAAGTAATGAAAGGCTGAAATTGGCTATATGATGATATCTCCCTGATCTCCGATCATTGCAGCTTCTGCTCTGGCTCCTATTTAACAGACTTCCTAAGTTACTGTCCCTTTGGACTCAGAAATTGTAATAAAAGTGATCTTCAGCTCTTCACTTTTGGCACTGTCTATGATGCCACTCCATATTCCTGTTTCCTTAGTCTTAAACACAATATCCATCTCTCTTACCCATAGTAGGACCACTGTTTTTGTAGTGGGACAGGCTTTGAAGTTCTTCAAGAAAAAGCCAGTTCTGCTGAATCCCTTGTTTGCAGGACTTGAACTAGTTGTAGATGTGTTTCTATTCAGTTATAAAGATGCCCTAGATTTCTATGCAGGGGAATGTAGCTGGTACATTTTTTTGGCTTTATATTTTATAATATTTATTATTTTAAATATATAAATAACACATAGTAATTTTTAGAAAACAGAGATAAATGGCAAGAACATGAAAAGTGATCCATAATCTTACAATCTAGAGATAAACACGGTTTACATTTTGATGTAACTTTTCCTGTAATATTGTCTAACGTATGCACATATATGAATTTAATTTGATGGAAGTTTAAAATATATACTTCTAAAATAATTTTTAAAATTATACAAGTGATACAGGCTCATTGGAGAAGAAAATTAAATAATGCAGTTAAATAAAAGGAATCAGTGTTAACGTTTTGGTGATTGTCCTTCCAGGTTATTTCCTATGCCTATGATTGTGCATATGTACAATGAACACATTTATAAAACTGGCAGCATGCTCTCCACATTTGTGGCCTCTTTTGTGACTGCATAATATCTCCCTGTTTGGAGGTACTGCCATCATTTCTTATTTTTGGTATTTAGGTTGCATTTTTATGTTACATATACTTCAGATAAACATATTTATAGTTAAAGGTTAATGATTATCCATGGTGATTTTCTTAGGCCAAATATCAGAAGTAAACTTTATGGGTCAAAGAATAGGGGCATTTTTAAACATTTGATTCATTTTTAAAATTATCTCTCAGGAGGAGTTATTAATTTACATTCAGAATGGTAGTTTATAAGAGTGCCCATTTTTTTATGGTAGTTGCATGTTTATTTTTTTTCTTTATTGATTAAGGTATTACATATGTGTTCTTATCCCCCATTGCCCTCCACACCTCCACTCATGCCTTCAAACCCTGGTGTCTGTGTTCATTTGTTATGCTTATATGCATACATACAAATCCTTTGGTTGATCTCTCCCACTTCCACCCCCCC
>NW_006297017.1:640583-664582 GCF_000327345.1 Myotis davidii | reverse complement strand
AATTTTCCCAACACCATTTATTGAAGAGACTGTCTTGACTCCATTGTATGCTCTTGCTTCCTTTGTCAAATATTAATTGAGCATAGTGATTTGGGTTGATTTCTGGGTTCTCTGTAGCTGGTACATATTTAAGTGAAGGACCCATGTGTGCTGCCCCCTCAGTTGCTCTGGTTTTTATTTCCTTTTTGTCAACTCTATTAGTTCCATGTTTAGCTAAGGACTAATGAAAGGATAATTTAAGGTTGTTGTGGTATCTGTTACTACTCAAGTCCCTGCTACTGCTCCTTTGGCAGGCTTTGGAGTTTTTATGACTTTAAGCATGTAAGAAGATATGCTGAGGTGAGTACACTGGGAATTCCATGAACAGATTGTATATGGAAGGCATTTTGAATTTCCTTGACTCTTCCCCACGCATAACCAGAAAAGGTGTACTAAGATAGCTCAGATGCCATGTGAAGGCTTTGATGCTAACCTTATCCCAATCTCCTTTTGCATGAAGCTCAATGGCCCCCAAGTTCTGCTTGCTATCTACCACTAATGTAGGATGCTCATGGTGTCCCCATCTGTTGCTCTCCAGAAATAGGTGAGTTTTCCCATCAGGTAAATCCATCTTCTGGCATGCCGCTGTTTCTCAAGGTCATCCTTGGGTGGAGATGTTTACAAACTTCAAAGGAAGTATCCTGGTTAGCTCTAAAGTATTTGAGGACTTACGCAGCCTCTTTCCTTGGTGGCTTGAACACATCAAATAAGGAATCAGAAGAGAAGATTTAAGTAAATTGTCCAAGTGCAAACTGTTCAGAAATGCCAAATCTGGGATTCAAATCTAAGCCATGTGATTCCAGAATTTGTGTTTTATGAAGTTCACTATACTGTATATTGATGCTTTCTCATGTTTCTTGCTATGGTAGTAATTTTACATTTGTGCCTCATACAGGTTAGGCACTAAAGAAAGAATTGTTGAATAAATAAATTAAGCTCTATGTAGGTAAGTGGAGTATGGATTCAGGTAAATATAGTGGCAGGTGGTATTTAAGGAAGGCAGGCATGGGCATATCAGTGTAATGTGTCGTAAAGATAGAGAGTATATAAAGATTCTAGAACATAGGTAATAAGTCAGTGTAAGTGAGATTGGGTAAAATATGATGTCATTTCAGCATGGAAGTTAGATGAGAAGAGCAAGGTAGAATATAATGATGATTTAAGGGCCAATTATTCTCTCATATTGGAAAATGCTCAATGATTATAAAGATGTGAAATAAATTGGATTTTACTGGCTGTACACTTAATAAGAAAATTAATTCCAGCATCCCTCCAGTCCACTGGTGTCTGAGGGCCAGCTATGTGGTAGCCTGTGTAAGCTAAGAATCTCTTTCTGAATTTCAGCCTTCTCGGAACTCAGCTATAACCCTGGGTAGAATGTTCAAAAGAAGTTCAACTTGGTAGTGAATGCAAAGGCCCTGATTTCAGGACTTAGATGAGGATACCATGTACTTAGTGTTTGGTGTTTCAAGTGATTAGCATTTTTGCAGTGATGGTCAAGCCTCTAGTGTGTCCTGATATTCTTTGAAATGGATGTGAAGCTTAGTAGAATAACACACTCCACATAACAGTTGTTTGGATGGGTGGAGGGGTGTACTGTTATAATGTAGTACCAAGAAATGATAACTCAATGATGAAAGGTAAAAGATTTACTGACCCTACCACATGCAAGTTTAAAACACTTGCAGAAATCTTATAAAACCACTGACTTTCATTGAGCTTAATTTCTTGTTATCTGTGAACTATTAAACTTGACAGTGATGGTGGTGAAAAGAAGGAATTGACTAATCATGTTCATTTTTAAAGGATAATGCAGTACTCATTATTATAACACCCATTCTATATAAAGACATTCATTATTTGACATTTTTGTAAACTGAATTTCTTAAGAGCAGAAAAACATTTAGTTCATATTTGTATTTTTAGTGCCTAATATAGCACCTAGCCCATAGTAGGTGCAGGAGAGATATTTTTACTGTATAATTTAAGAAATAAAATTTTATCTGAGTCTTGCTCCAAATTATAATAGTCACTTTAAAATTGAGAGAGCATGAGAGCGATAGAACAAGAGAGTAACAGAGAGCTAGAGAGAGAGAGAGAGAACAAGAGAGTAACAGAGAGCTAGAGAGAGAGAGAGAGAGTGCTATTTCCCCCCGTAGACCTTGCTGCCTTCGTATTACTCCACTGTATTATACTAGTATTTTTCTATGTGTTTTTTTCTATCAGTTTAGCTGCATTCTGCTTTGAGGATTAGATACTACCAAAGGCAATTGAAACTGTTCCAAATTAATTAGGAAAGAGCTATTTGAATCCTGATCTCCACCTTGAAAATCATCTCCTGATTCCTTTTAGAGACAGATATAAAAAAAAAAAACCTGAATATCTTATTACTATCATTTTGCTATTATCAGTAATTTCTTACATTAGTGAAATAACTGAGTTCAGGTAAACTTTAAACTTGTATGTAAAAGTTTGGAAATTCCCTGGGCTCATCTCTCTTCTTGTTAACTGTCCTCATTTCATGACAATATCTAGTCTTGCAAACACAATAGTGGTATAAATGAAATGAAAATAGATTGCTGATTGTTTAGGGACTTGTATTTTTCAGTTCTCATAATGATCACAAAAACAAACACATACTTATGAATTTCTCTTAACAAAGCTTTTTCAATGTGTCAGTATTTCTCTCCTTCCCATTAACCTTAATCTCCAGCTTGAAATTTCAATAGGAAAATAAAACCTACAAAATGAAAACGAAAATCAATCTTCTTTTATTTAGGAACAAATTAAATTCCCCTTCTAAAGTAATGATTTTTACCTTAAAGCAGTGATAACTATCTTGTTGCTCTGTCACGGTTTCTCACCTCCTTATCTTACAACAGTTAACCTTAATAATCTCCTCACTTTCAAACTCTTCCTGATTTATGGCTCTTTAAGCACTTCTCCTAAGCTTGATCATTTATTTACACTGGGTCTCTAATGGAGTCAGTGTCACTTTGAGGATTGTAAATGGATTCTGCTGAAAATCAAGTTCTTCAGACTCTCTAGAACAAATGTTGTTTTTTTTTCTTCCAGTAATTGATATCTGTGTTAAATGAGTTTTCATCATGTCTTTCTAGCTTCCTCTAAGCAAAATGAAAGGATACCAAATTCTAATTTTCCTTTTTTTAGGTCTTCTAATATTTGATAATATCTCTTGACCATGTTAACAAACATATAAATAAAAGGGTATGGTCCCATAATGTCAAACTTAAAAAAAAAGTATTTCAGTGTGGAAATTACATTTTCAGAATCTCAAGGTAAGTTCTGTGCTTAGCCATTATATCTAGGTGGGTAGGTCAACTATTGCCCTAACCTTCTGTAGTATTTCCAGCCATTTAATAATTATGGCATACTTGTGTGAATGAATTTTATTTTGGGTATACAGGATTTTCTCTCTCTTTTTTTTTTTTTTACAAACAATAGCCCCCAATTGTCATATTTAAAAATAAGAAACTTTTTCTATATTAACTTTAAACTTTATAACTATCACTGGTTGTTTAATGTGTATGCATGTATAATTTTCATATTTGTATATGACTATATTAAATATAAATGACTCCTTTAATAATTTCATTTTCAAATGGAAATATCTTCCTCATTTTGTACCTAAAGAAGTCTCTGAGCAGGACCTTAGGTAGCCAAAGCAAAAGAAGTATGGTTGTGCTAAACTAAAAGTTGACTTTTTTTTTTTTGCCTACAATTGAACTAGCTATTGATTACAGCCATTTGAGATTTTACAATATCAAAAGCAACAACAGTAGCACCTATAAATAATTTGTGCAATTTGTACTAAGTACTCTATAAAATATTTTAAATTTTCTCACTTTTGTTTTCTTTTCACAACAATACTTTGATGTAGGTAGTATAAATCTTATTAGGTGATGAGGAAATAAATTCTCAGAAAAGCTAAGTAATTTTCTCAGTATTGCCATGACTAATGGTCAAGCAATAAACCCAACTCAGATGCATTACATCTTATATATCAGTACTGTGAAAGAAAGGGAAGGTGGTTGTAAGAAGAAACTCAAATCCTAAATATAAAGAGAACCCCAGTGATAGGCAAATCCCCATCAAACTCATTGTTACTTTAAAAAAAAAATAATAAATAGCTGCAGGAATAGAAACATAGCTTTACCTAAATTTTGAATAACTATTTACATTTGTCATTCTTCTGAAGTTAGGAAAATATACTCTTATCATGGCATATATGATTTTTAATTTTTTTTATGTATTGTTATGTATTTTTTTTAAAAAAGCACAGGTTTATGAAAGGCATAGTAGTAAAAGGTCTTCTAACTGTTGTACTGGAAAACGAAGGTGGCAGGATAGAGCAGTCTAATGTGGAAAATGTTATATATAATAACTTATATTTGTACATACACAAGCATTGAAGTTGTATCTAATCTATACTGCTTTGTTTCCTAAATGGCATCTATTTTCATAGTACAAACCAAGAATTATGAAGTTATAAATGGAACTCAAGGCTAGGAAAGTAATGAAATGTATTTAGAATCTCTTTCCTATGGAGGACAAAGAACAAAGGTGTAAAACTAAAGAATGAAAGTTTGCTAAACACTCTCCTACCATTTGTTTTCTATAACCTCACATACAGTGTGGATTTTAGAACCATGCCTTATATTTTTTTAAAATTTTTAATATGTTTTTATTGATTTTAAAGAGAGAGGAATGGAGAGGGAGAGATAAACATCCAAGGGTTGTCTCCTGCAGGCTCCCTACTGGGGATGGAGCCTGAAACCTGAGCATATGCCCTGATCTGGAATTGAAGGCTCAACCAGGTCACACTGGCCAGGTCCATTGTTTTGTTTTATTTTGTTTTGTTTTATTTCATTTCATTTGTTTGTTTTAAATGAGCAATTAAGAAACAAATAACCCAGTACTATGGTCCAGCAGCAGATGATTTTAATTTTGAAATATCCATCAATTAAGCTGAAGTAAGTGAGCCTGAGAATCAGGAGTTACTTGTTCTGCAAGCTTTCTGCAGTTCAGTAGGAACAGAGCACAGCAAGTGATCAGTAAAGCTAGAAGAAGAAAGCTAGATCAGTAATTTGTTAACTGAACATTATAATCGCATTAGAGTTCTTAAAAAAAACCAATGGGAAGGTCACAGAAGTTCAATTAAATGGAGTTATGCCCAGCTGATGTGTCTCAGTGGTTGAGTGTCAATCCATGAACCAGGAGGTCATGGTTTGATTCCCCATCAGGACTCATGCCAAGGTTCCCACCCCGGGCAAACCCCCACTGCCCCAGTGTCTGTGTCCATTGGTTATGCTAATATTCATGTTTACAAGTCCTTTGGTTGCTCTCTAACCTCCCCACCCCCGCCATTTGTCTCTGGATCTATTCTTGTTCATCAAATTATGTTGATCATTATATCCCACATGTGAGTGAGATCATGTGATATTTATCTTTCTCCGACTGGCTTATTTCGCTTAGCATAATGCTCTCCAGTTCCATCCATGCTGTTGAACCATGCCATCTTTTACAACAGAGACTGGTGTAAGGAAATAAAATATATTTGCACAGAATAAAAATATCTTATATTCTACAGTGTTGTCTGATCTAGAGAATAACCTTCTTTGAAGTAAAGTTCATAATATTCTCTCCAAGACATGTATGCTATCACAGTTCTCATCTCTGGTTTATGATGAGAGAGCTAATAGTTCAACTGATTTCAGCCTTTCAACTATGAGTGAAAGTATCATTTACTTTCATCTCATTCATCTTTTTGTAAGAACACGCAAATAAAGCTGTCATGAAAACTCAGCAGTGGCCTATTTCCTGGCTCAGAGTAGGAAAATTTACTCAAAATTTGGGATTATATTCTGTGCTTTCTGCATGTCAGTAAACTCTAATTTTTTCTGATTTTTTTTTTTTAGCAAAAGCAGAATGGCATATACATTATATCATTGTAATTAATTTAATTTCAACTTTATTACTCTATTAAACTTTCTTTATTAATCCTAAATTTGAAAATCACTAGGGATAATGAACATAGAAATTTCATGAAATTTTGTGCATTTTCTCATTGTACATAGTAGTATTTTCATGGTTAATTATTCCATTTGGTGACCAGAAGTGAAGAAGTGAGAGTACATTGGTAGTAAAAGAGAGAGAAAAGAGCAAGTTTTTTCTATTAATAAAGATACTTTGATATATATATATATATATATTTTTTTTTATATATATATAAAATATGCCAAATAACTAATTTACTTTTGTCAATTTTTTACAATTTAGTGACGACATATGCTGGAACCAGACAATTTGAGTTTGAATAGTAATTCAATGCATTGTGTGAACTTGGGCAAATCACTTAACATTCCTGTGCCTCAGTTTCCCCATATGTAAGATGGATGATCAGTCAGGGCCTAGTAAGAAAACAAGAACCACATGGCAATTTGAAAAAAAAGGATCCTTTCCTATAAAGAATTATGAACTATAAAGAAGAGGTTACCTATAAAGAGACAAAGAGAGCTCTAAACAATACCCTAGCGCTGAGGAGAGTACCTAAGGAATGAACATACTTCCTCAAGGTTGTGAGTCATATCATTAGAGAAGGAATGGTTATAACCAAAGGGATTGTGGAGAAGGTCTCTGGGCAGAGGCAGGTGGTGGAGAACTGCAGCCAGATCCAGCAAACAGGAAATAACTCTCGGGGGGCTGGGCAGCTGAACACAGAATTCTGTCTACACTTGGCAGTATCTTGGAGTCTCAGTAGAAATCCTCCAAGGAGAGGCAACTGAAATTCAGTGTGACAGAGCTCCTCTGAATGTTTACATAAACCACTGGTAGGCATGCAATCAAAGCAAGAGGAAGAGGAAGAGGAAAACAAAACAAAAGAAAAAAGAAAACACCAGAATCGGGAAGAGAAGCCCCTTTCTTCCTGTAGTCAACTAGATGAGAACCTAACCCTCTGAAAATCCTCATTCCCCAAGTAATTGTATTTATTTGACTTCAGTGATAATGTAAGAATTATTTAAAAGACTGAAGCTATGGAAACTGATATTGTAAAAGCAGAGATAATATGGTGGTTGTCAGGGACTTGGGGTTGTGGAATGGGATATATGTTGTTTACAGAGTTTTCTGTGGTTTTGTGCCCGGACCTAATCTCTCTCAGGAGTGCTTGGTGCTGGACTATGGAAATGAATGTAACAGGGAATGGACCCTCTCTAATAACCTGAACTAAATGCAGGTTTAATAATTTGAAGTAAAACCCTCTTCTTTTGAACTAGCTCATTTTAAAAAAGTTCTTCCTTTTAATCAATAAGTATTTCTAGATAGGTTTTTCTCTCAAATAATACAAAGACTTTGTGACACATAAGTATTTATTATTGAGAAACATTAAAAAACATCTTTCTTTGAAAAAAAATACATCTTTATAATATTCAATGAAAGCAAAATAAAAAAAAACCTCCTACGGACAAAGGTAATTTTAAATACAATGTTTTACATTTTTTTAGCCATCTTTTTATGTACAACATTTAACACATATGAGCCACAAGCCGACCTGCAAATGTGTTTAAATAGAAGGTAACATTCAGAATCTCAGGGTCCCAGATTTGAAAGGAACTCAGGTAATATCTAGTTCACCATTTCCACTTTTATAAATTAGGAAAGCTCATAAAGGATAGGAACAAAAATTTAACAAAAAAAATTAACAGTAGATTTCCCTGGATGCAGTTACTCCAGAAAGAAGCAATTCAAATCTTTTTACCTTATAAAACCAGGCCTTTCAAAATTCTAACAGAGCCGAAACCGGTTTGGCTCAGTGGATAGAGCGTTGGCCTGCGGACTGAAAGGTCCCAGGTTTGATTCCGGTCAAGGGCATGTACCTGGGTTGCAGGCACATCCCCGGTGGGGGATGTGCAGGAGGCGGCTGATTGATGGTTCTCTCTCATCGATGTTTCTGTCTCTCTCTCTCTCTCTCTCTCTCTCTCTCTCCCTTCCTCTCTGTAAAAAAATCAATAAAATATATTAAAAAAATGCTAACAGAAAAACCCTACTGATCATGAGTTAATAATTTAACTTAAAGCACACATGAAAAAATAATCAATTATTATAGTAGGGAGAAACAAACAAAAATCTTGCAGCAAAATTTAGATTTATAAGAACTTCAGATAATGGGAGTATCAGATATATAATAGGAATATACTAAAATGGTTAGTAGGTATGTATGTAACTTAATCAAAACATAAGTAATAAAAATATGTTATAGAATATCAGATAATTGTCGAAAGAAAATATTAGAACTTCTAGAAATGAAAAATATATGAGTGATAGTAAAATTTTAATAGATGGGTTAAACAGCAGATTAGATATGGATGAACGAAAATGAGTTCAGTTCTAATAGATAAGGAGAAATTACTTGGAATTAAAGAAAAAGATTGACAAAAATCTGTAAATAGCAATTGCAGAGACAGGGAGAACATTTCAGACACATCTGAAAAGAATTCCTGAAGGAGATACTTAAAGAAAGGGGGTCAGAAAATAAATGAAAGAGATTGAAAGTGAGAAATTTTCAAAATTGATAAAAATTATAAATGAGATTTAGGATGCTAAAAAATTTTTGAGCCAAATTAATTAAGAATTACACACCACAACTTGTTACAATTAGACTACAGACCACTTACTACCAAGGGGAAGTTGTAGCATTTTCTGGAAGGATGAGTCAGATTGTCTAAGAATCGATCATAATTACACACACCGCAACTCGTTACAATTAGACTACAGACCACTTACTACCAAGGAGAAGTTGTAGCATTTTCTGGAAGGAAGGATGAGTCAGATTGTCTAAGAATTGATCATAATTATAGTAACATCAGGTTTATCTATCCATGCTAAATATAAAAGCCTTAAAAAAAGGAGAATGACATTTTCATTGTTAAGAGTGATCAGAAAAGTTGTCTTTCTAGCATAAAAGCAAAATGGAACTGTTTTTAGACAAATGTATTCTCCATGCATAGACCTTTACTGAAGAAATTTTTAAACATAGTTGGGAAGAAAGAAATATGATCCCAGAAGGAATGAATGATATGCAAGAAGGCATGGTAATGAAGAAATTGATAAATATGCTACATTGAAGTGGACTTTGAATTCATAACACATTAATAGAATTGTCTAAATGTGAAAATTAAAAATTAATGAAAAAATAAATACTCAATTTAAAAAAAATGAAAGAAAAGGAGCTTATGTGAAAAGCAACAACAAATAGAAATATACAGCTGTTTTAATAATTGCATTCAATAACCTGGAAAAGTGAGAGACTGTTTTTTACAGTTTTATAGTGGTGATGTACTGTTTCATACCAAGATCCATACCTGCTCCTCTAGAAAAGAAAGAAGAAAAAAGTCTAGATTCTGGGTAGCCAAGAAAACATATGAGAAATGGTATTTAATCTGGTTTTGTAGGGTCAGAGTTTTGTTGTGGAAGAAATAATACCTAGCTTGAGCTATGAAGGATGGACAAATAAGTGAAAAGGACAAATTTTGGAGGTTGAGAGATGTGGGAGGGGAAATTAAGCATATGCTAAGCACACACATCTCTCTACAACCCAATTCTATCTCAACAATTTGTGCGAGATAAGAGTATAATGTAGAGATAGCTAATGTATGCTCTACTGAGCTATGGTTGAACAATTGTAAAAAAAAAAAAAAAAAGACTTCAGAAATCCAGTGGCTTTTCAGATTATTGACCCTTTGTTTCCAAATGTTTTTCTTCCATTGATGTAAGACTTACCTTGTGATACTTACTATACTTCTGGGCACCCAGTAATTTTGAGTCCTCCAACTTTTCAAAATATGTAACATCTTATTTTATCTTCTCATGGAATTCAGAAAATCAAGTTTGGTTGGCATGTATATAAACTGAGTGTATGCTGAAGGTAATTTTCTTTGAGGAAAACACATGAATATTAGTGTTGATTTTAGAGTTTTGATTCAAGTTCATTTTTACACACTTTGGATTTTGACAGATTTTCAAATAACTCATTCTACCTATCTAAAATTTTGAAAAAATTGCTAGGTAGTATTCCTGCCAATGAGTAGATGCTCAGCTCAAGTTAGCAGCCTTCCATTTCCTGCCTAAAATGTGACCAAACTATGGTTACAGATTCAATTCTCATCTCATTAAGCCATATTAACATCATGCATTAAATATTTTAGCTGATAACTTTCTTTAATGCAGTAGACTTGTCTAGAGGATCCTCAAAAACATTTAGGCATAGTCCAATTTAAAAGTAAGTTCCATCATAAAATTCCAATTCATCTTATTTATTTATTTATTTATTTATTTATTTATTTATTTAATTTTGCTATAGTTTTCCTGAGCTCCAGGAATTAGATATGAATTGATGACAAATATATGCATAATTTAGAAAATATACCTTTTGTTATAGACACTAGTAAAATAAATTTAGCATATATCTATAATCTAAGCTAATCTCTTAAAACATTAGTCAAGATAAAGGCTAATTAATAGATTTTGTGAAGTTGTTTTTTATAATTAGTATAGCAGATTTGATTTGTTTCAGGTGTATATTTCATATTTATGTTTTTTCAATTAAAACAAACATTTTAAATACTTATTTTTTAAAGCAAAGCCAACATAATAAACTATTTTATTCTTTAGCTTGAAGGCAGGTTATTCTGTTTGCTTAAATTGCTCAATCACTCTTTAGAACATCCGGCATTCTGCCTGTTTCTTCTGCCTAAAACAAGCAGTCAATTTTAATTAACTTGCTGCGCAGAAGCCTTTGCCATTTGTGGGAACTGGGAACCCAGCCAATCCTCAAAACACCACTGATCAATTTGCTCAGAAAGAAGTAGAGAAATAGAATATATTAGCTCTGAGGAGCGTTTGAGTTATCCTAAAAGTGAATAGCTAGAAATCAAAATTTAAATTTAAAGACAATTTTAATGCAGGTAAAATGTATTACTGTGTTTAGAAATTATAGATTTAGTAATTACTTGGAAAATTTTGGATGTAAATGAATAACGAGTGGTTAAAGATCTAAATTTATTTTTAACTACAAAACAGGACTCCCTGGGTTTTAATGTGATAGTTTTGCAGAAAAGTTGATGAGTTGGTAGTACTCTTGAACTGACTCAGGAATTGTTAAGGTATTAGAGTTATTTGTATGTTGTGCTTTAAAGAATAGCAACATTTATTATGGTATTGTATCTAAAATATAAACCTCCTAATATTTAAAATACTCAGCTTCTTTCATTATAAAGCAGAATGTATATGACTAAGAAAACAGATGTGCAGAATAAATGTAAATTATTTTACTATTTTCCCCAAAGTGAAAATTACAAATAAACTTTCACATATTTTCAATAAAAGCATCTTAGAAGCCCTAACCAGTTTGGCTCAGTGGATAGAGCATCAGCCTGCAGATTCAAGGGTCCCAGGTTCGATTCCAGTCAAGGACATGTACCTTGGTTGTGGTCACATTCCCGGTTTGGAGTGTGCAGGAGGCAGCTGATCGATGTTTCTAACTCTCTATCCCTCTCCCTTCCTCTCTGTAAAAAATCAATAAAATATACATATTTTTAAAAAAGCATCTTAGAATAAGATTCATTCTCTCAGTCTATTCAATATACATTTCTTTCATCAAGAAGAATCTTTAATGTTAAAGGGGAAAATTTAATCTATTGCATTAAGAAGAAATCTGGCAATTCTCAATAGATGTCATACTGAATTTCAATTAAGAATGGAAAATTCAAAATTTCAACCTAAAAGATGTTTACAAAATAAAATAAGTTTGATTTTTACGATTTGTATATAGTCCTTTTCCCTGTGACTAAACTACACTGGAAACTAAATAGTGCTTGTTTTAGATTGCTTTCCTTTTTGCTCTACATTTTTATAGTAAATTTTATTAAATAAAAATTAAAAGTCAAAATAATATAACATTAACTTGAACTGAGAAAACATTTTTTCCAGCAAGTTATTACTCCTTATAACTTGCTATTTCTCTGATTTCCCAAGTTAGAAAATTTGGGTTTTCATGTACTTTATTCTTCCTAAACCAAGTTTCCATTTGTACCATGTGGCCAGAATTAAATTGAATGAATGTAATTGATCTTGGCAAGCTTACTATTACAACTGTTGTGCAGTGTGTGGGGAGATAAAGTATCAACATTTTATCGGGCAATTTGAATACAATTTGAAATATAAGAGATATTATAGAACTATATACACATACACACATTTGAGATCTCATCATGGTCACTACATAATTACTCAAAGATAGTTAAAAATTTATCAAATATCCATACTCCTTGCTCAGTGCAGGAAAATTTTAGGGTGAGAACATTTTTTCAGGAATGTTTGATAATGGAGGATGTACCTCTGTATAGATTAAATAGATTTCAAGCTTTGGGTATCATTAAATATTTAATTTTAGGTAACCTTAAAATTAAGCCAATGTAGAAAACAGATAAAAAGAAAGAGTGACAGCTCAAGTCACAGACAATGAGGCCAGTTCCATAAACTCTCCTCACCTATCATTCTCAGCATTGACTTTAAAGACACTTTTGATAAATGTCTAGTCCAAAGATTAGTTCACAAATAATGGCCTAACTTATCATATATAATTTAAATGCACCAATTTTTACAATAATTATTTTTTTGAATTAGTGTATGTTCAAATTAAAGCAAATCATTTAACCTTATCGTGTTTTTTGTTGTTTTTAAGTCATTAATAATTCCTACTACATCTCAGTCCCTGTCTTAACACGTACACATTTGTAAGGTTGCTGTAAGATTTATGAAGATAAAATAGATGTGAAATACAGGAGACTCATGGAGACTGACTCAGTCCTTGAACCTTGTCTAATCTTTAACTTCCTCAATAATTAAAATTATAGCCTGACCAGTATGGCACAGTGGTTGAGCATCAACCTATGAACCAGGAGGTCACAGTTTGATTCCCAGTCAGGGCCCATGTCCAGGCTTCAACCAAACAATGATTCTCTCTCATCATTGATGTTTCTGTCCTCTCTCTCTCTCTCTTTATCCCTTCCTCTCTGAAATCAATAAAATTATATTTTTAAAAATAATTAAAATTATAATAATACATTTCTGTATCAATATATAAATGCAAAACAGTCTATCAAGGAGATGTTTCTTGGGATCTTTGGGAAACTATAATTTAAAATGCTCTGTTGAAGTCAGGCAATACTTTTATGCACATTGTTAACATACTAGTAAATGCTAACATTGTTTTATATCCTTTTCCCCCACACCTCCCTTGTTCTGGAATTTAAAAAAAGAAAGGAATTTTGTCTCCCCTCTAAAAAGTATATAGTTTGTTTTATTTCCATTTTTGCATGATTCAACACAAAGTATCCTATAATCATGAGGTAATATTGTCCATGTCTCAAGTAACCTTTTCATAGTTGATTCACATTTGTTTAAACACTTCTTGTATCTTTTGCTAGTGCTCCCATATAATAGCATATTGATTTTATTTCTAATCCATGATGCGACTGCAAACAAGCATTTGCAATTAAAATATCTGTTCATTTTCTTGTTTTAACCAAGCAATATTTTCAGGAGATTGCATTATAAAAATAACTAGAGTGAATAACAAACCAGTTGCTGGAAGGAATGGACATAGTATTCCTGTTAGAGAATAGAATGTTCATGATTATGACTAGAACAGATTATTTATCATGGCAGAATCTGCACAATAGCTCATTGATAATTATGGGTCAAGGGGTGTAGGGGAGGCAATGGTATTGTCCAAGGTTAATATTTTTTCTTCTGTGAATGGTGCTCCTAAATAAATGAGAACAGCTTTAGAATGACACTCCTGCCCTTGCTCATTATAAGCTATTCACATTTTGGCATTTAGGGATATATGAATAGTCCTTCACATGAATGGGAAAGAATGGATTACAATTCAACAATAGAAAAATACTACTGGCCAATGAAGGAAAAAAATGTATTTAGCTATGTTATTTCCAGAATTGGACTGCTCCACTAGTTGGAAGTGAGGAAAAATATCTGCTATTTATTTGTTTGGAAATTTTTGTTTTTCACGGATAGCAGAAGAGAGTAAAAATAAAAAGATAAAAATTAACTTTCTGGTATCATCTAAAAAGTAACAGTATTTTCCCCAATAAACTGAAGGAAGTGAATATAATATTCAGATATTATTAGAAAATAAAATAATATAAAATATAATATTGAGATATTATTTGAAAATAAAATACATTTCAATCCCAACCTAAGCTTTCATGTCATGTACATGTGTCAGAGGAAAGTTAGATGAACTTACTTGTGTAACAGAAATGTTCACTTCCATTTTACACTCATTAAAGTCTTGTTCACAAAGCTGTATGTAACAGGATAGCAACATAAAAATTTGAGATCATTCTTGGGCTATCTAGAAAGTCCATAGCATCTATTTATGTGACAAATAAAGAAATCTTTAGGAAGTGTGTTTTGTTTGTAATTATCTCAGGTTCTCATGCTGTTGTTATTTCCAATAAACAAGAGGTCAGAAAAATAAATACGAAAAGAATTTCTAAAACCTCTCAAACCATGGAAGCACAAAGAAATAGTTTTTGATTCGTGCATGATATGAAGTTTTCTGACTATAGCTGTGAGGTCAGTTTCCTGATCAATTGGTTCTATGAGTCACTGTCACAACATCAGCACACAGTCTTTGAAGTATATTCTCCTTTTGCTTCTGTACACAGAATCCCTATTCTCCTCTGTCTGGCTTTATCTAAAGAGGCTGACCTGCACTGACTGGATCATGCAGGCTCTGGAGCCTTATACACACAAACTCACAATTTTTCTTTTTGATTTGGGTAATATTTTCATTATTAATAGTCAACACTGCTAGCTAGAAATTTAGGGTGCGTATCAGGAAAGTCTGGATAAAAAGGAAGACATTTTATTTATACTTATAAGAGAATTCATTAAGTTTTAAGTTTAGGAGTAAAAATTTAGGATATCTGAATTTGTACTTATCAAGTAAAATATAATTTTAGCTTCTCTATTTGGGTGAGACATGACTTACATTTGAAGAAAGTAATTCTGAGTTTTTCTTTTTTTTGGCTTCAAGAAAATAGTTAAACTATTATATGTGTATTTTAAATAATAGAAAAATGAAAATTATAAACACATAGATATATTTTTTCTGGTACCCAAAGTTCCATTTCAGAACAGAATTGTGAAAATACTACCCCACTGTGTAAGGGAAATGAGAAATGCAGAAGCCAATAAAGGAGGATTAACATCAGTGCATTAACATCAAAGGATATAGTGTGAATATTTCTTTAAAAATTTAGTGTTTAAGAGCCCTTGGATTGGCACTGGTATCTGTCTTAGATGTTACCAGGTAAATCTATGATTAAGTCTTAAAATACCATATCTTGCCAAATAATTTTGAGATGAGTACTTCCATATTCATTCCTCACTTTGTTTATACACTCGAATTTAATTTAATAATAAAGAAATAGTTCACATGAAACACTCTGCACACAGGAAACACAGTATCACCTAAGTTCTTGTCTGACTGAACCATAGCAAAGTCAGATTTTAAAAATCTATGTTATTTGAGGGTGCTGGTTAAAGATGTTTTTGTTCAGCACCTTTATTACTGAGGATTAAACTTTAACCTATGCCGCCATCTTGGTTCTCTCTCCTGTATCTAATTTTTTTAATCTTATTCCATCTTCCTATTGCTTAGCCACCTCCCTATCCCCAAATAGAAAAGAGTAAATTAGTGCAGTAATGATACATGTATTTTATATATCCTATATAATAAAGAGGCAATATGCAAATTGACCATCACATCCTCGCACAAGATATCTGCCCCAATGTGGTCAAAAGATGGCTACCCACAAGGATCGGGCCTAAACCAGCAGTCTTACATCCCCCAAGGGGTCCCAGATTGGAGAGGGTGCAGGCTGGGCTGAGGGACAACCCCCTAGTGCATGAATTTTGTGCACCGGGCCTCTAGTGTTATATATAATATACATGTGTTTTATATATTATATAGATACATATATTCAAATGTGAGTTTTAAATATACACATTTAATTGTGAGTTCTAGACCTTTCAAGGAATATTGCAAAAATAATGTTTTTGTTTGTGTTTGATACTTTCAGTGTCCAGTTATTAGGATTTAAAAAAAATAAGTAAAATATAATTTTAATAGATTTTGAAAATAAATGATACCCTCTTTCTGAAGAACAACTCTAAATTCAAATAAAGAATAATTTACTAGTTAGATTTTATTCATAAATGCCTTTTTTTTCTTCTTAACATGGGATGGTGAAACTCCATTTTCTGTTGAATATGTGGTAAATGATGCTCAAGATTTTTTCCATTGCTTTTTTATTTTTATTTATTTAAAAAAAATAGTGGCCAAGGATTTTCCAAAATTGATGACAGACCCAAAGCCACAGATCTGGAGAGTTCAGAGAATGTCAAGCAGGATCTATCTCTCTGTCTCTATCTCTATCTCTGTCTCTCTCTGTCTCTATCCATATCCATATCCATATCATCTATATCTATATATCTATCTATCCATATCTATCTATATCTATATATATCTATCACCTAGCACCTGATCATGTAATGTTCAGACAGCAAAAAAATATGACAAAGAAAAAATGTTTAAAGTCAGACAATTAAAAAAAATAACTTATAAATGAATAAGTATAAGAATCATAGAGGATTTCTAATCAGTGACATATAAGCAAGAAGAAAAACAGAGTTAAATATTTAAAGTATTGAAAGAGAGAAACACCAACCTTGAATTATATATCCAGAGAAATTATAATTCAAAAGTAAAGGGGAAGTAAAGATTTTCTTAGACACACACTGAGGGAATTTTCTACCACTTGACCTGCCATGAAGGAAATACTAAAATAAATTCTTTAGGGAAAAGGAAAATGATATGAATAAAAAACATACAAATCTACACAAAAAAGGAAGATCATTACAGAAGGAATAGATGAAAGCCAAATAAAAATATTTCATTATTATTAATATATCTAAAAGATAAGTTTGTTTAAGGAAATAAAAACACAATATTGTGACTATTACATATTGATAATTGAATCACAAGGAAGTCATAAGGAATGTCAGGGAAAACTGAGAATACTGGTATAACTACACTACACATGAGGCAGTTAATCTTATATGAAGGTACACTTACATTAGTTAAAAATGTATATTACAAACTCTACGACAACCAGTAAAAAAATTAAAGTTTGAAGAAGTATATAGAGGTGAGCAAAAATAGGTTTATACTTGTTGTCTGGAAATAAAAATTAATTAATGAGACAAGAAGAAATTCTGAAAAAAAAAGAATAAACTGTGTTTCACATACTCACAATTATAAACCTACTTTTGTTCACCCACGTATTTGTTCACCCCTGTATCCTAAAAGGATAGATAAAATGTAATTATATAAATAATTAAAACCAGAAATAGAGTGAAAACAAACAAACAGAAAAAATACAATGAATAGAAAATTTTAAAATGTTGTAGGTAATAATTCAACTATATCAATAAGCACTTTAAATATTAAAAAAATCTAAATATTGCAATTAAAATACAAAGTTTGTCAGATTGGATAAAAAAAACAGTCCAACTGTATACCAGTATTGTCTATAAGAAATCAACTTTAAATATAAGTACTCAGGTTAAAAGTAAATGGCTGTTGAAATATATACCTTGTTAGCATGAATTCAAAGACAGTGTGAATAGTGATATTAATTTCAGATGAAGCTGATCTCAACAAATATAAGTAAAAATGAACATAATTCATAATTATAAAGAGTGAATTCTCTCTGAGAAACAATAAAAATTTCAAATGTGTATGGATGCTTTTTGTATTAAATAATTTTTATTTATCTTTTGGTATGATGTTACTTATTATAAATAATTATCTTTTAGACCACATAACACAATCAAGGAACTTGAGATTAAATTAGTAATCCAAGACCTCTTGACAAAGAGAAGCCCCAGATGACTTCACTGGTGAATTCTAACTTGTAAAGATTTAACAGCAATTGTTCTCAAAATCTTCCAAAAAATAGAAGAGGTTGGAACATTTTATTAACTTATTCTATGAGGCCAGGATTATTCTGATACCAAAACTCAGCAAAGTGATCATACATGAAAGAAGGAAGGAAGGAAGGAAGGAAGGAAGGAAGGAAGGAAAGAAGGAAGGAAAGGAAGGGGAGTGATGTTAGAGAGGCAGGGGAAGGAAGGAAGGAAGGGGAGGGGAGGGGAGGAAGAAAGATGACTTAAAACTCAAATCCAGCAGCATATAAAAAAGTTAAACATCATGATCAAGTAGTACTTATTTTAATAATGAACGGGGTTTCTACATATTAAAATCAATTAATGTAATACACCATATTAATAGAATGAAGGAGAAAAATACAAGATCATCTAAATTGGTACAGACAAAACATTTGAAAAAAATTTAACACCCTTTCATGATAAAAAATTATTTTAAGAAACTTGGAAAGGAATAGAACTTTCTCAACATGATAAAGGCCAATAATGAAAAACTTACATTTAACATCATACTCAATCTGGTTGGTGACATCACAGTAGACACCCTAGAAATGTTGCGGGAGCAGGAGCAGAGGTGCGCCGTTGCAGGAGAGCCAGCACTGCGGCCCCTTCTGCAGAGGCAGTGGGAGAGGGGGTTGTGTGGTCCCGGTCCCAGTGCTGCTCCTTCCACAGAGGCAGCCACAGAGGCAGCAGCGCGGGCCCAGTCCTGGCGCCACACCTCTGTAGAGGTTGGACAGGGTGCAACCTGCTGTGCCTCAACCCCCCACAGCCCTTGCCCCATCCAGCCTGGCCCCATAATGCCCCCCACCCACCAGGGGCCAGCCCTAAGAAGCAAAGGCAGAGGGCTGGCAGCTGCAGTGGCTGGCAGTGGCAGCAGCAGCGGGGTGATGGGGGCAGCTCCTTCCCCTGATCATCCCAGTCACCTCCTGCAGAGAGAGACCAGAGGCAGCAGCAGCGGCCAGGTGATGGGGGCGGTGCCTTCCCCTGATCGGCCCTGTCATCTCTCCTGAGGGGTCCTAGACTGTGAGAAGAGGCAGGCGGGGCTGAACATCTCCCCCAACCCCCAGTACAGAATTTTTGTGCACCAGGCTTCTAGTCATTTAATAAAAGTATTAGAGCAAGTTAATGAATTCAACCCCCTTCTCCAGCCGGCCTGGCCCCAGATTGCTCCCCACCCACCAGTGGGTTTGGGGCAGGGCCAGCAATAAGAAACAAGGGCAGAGAGGGCTGAGGGCCAGCAGCCGCAGTGGCTGGCAGTGGCAGCAGCAGCGGTGTGATGGGGACAGCTCTTTCCCCTGATCATCCCAGTCACCTCCTGCAAATGAGACCAGAGGCAGCAGCAGCAGCCAGGTGATGGGGGCGGTGCCTTCCCCTGATTGGCCCTGTCATCTCTCCTGAGGGCTCCTAGACTGTGAGAAGAGGCAGGCGGGGCTGAACATCTCCCCCAACCCCCAGTACAGAATTTTTGTGCACCAGGCTTCTAGTCATTTAATAAAAGTATTAGAGCAAGTTAATGAATTCAACAATGTTGCCATATATAGTACATGAAAAATTCAGTAGTATTTTTTTTTAATTTTTATTGTTTAAAGTATTACATATGTTTCCTTTTCCCTCCATTGACCTCTCCCCAGCCACCCCCACACCCAGCACAAGCCCTCACCTCCCTAGTGTCTGTGTCCATTGGTTATGCTTATATGCATGCATACAAGTCCTTTGGTTGATCTCTTACCCTCCCTACCCTGCCTTCCCTCTGAATTTTTACGGTCTGTTTGATGCTTCTTTGTCTCCAGATCTATTTTTGTTCATCAGTTTATATTGTTTACTATATTCCACAAATGAGTGAGATCATGTGATATTTATATTTCTCCGGCTGGCTTATTTCTCTTAGCATAATGCTCTCCAGCTCCATCCATTCTGTTGTGAATGGTAAGAGTTCTTTCTTTTTTTAGAAGCATAGTACGCCATTGTGTAGATGTACCACAGTTTTTTAATCCACTCATCTGCTAATGGGAACTTAGGCAGCTTCTAAATCTTAGCTATTGCAAATTGTGCTACTGTGAACATAGGGGTGCATATGTCCTTTCTGATTGGTGTTTCTGATTTCTTGGGATATATTCCTAGAAGTGAGATTACTGGGTCAAATGGGAGTTCCATTTTTGATTTTTTGAGGAAATTCCTTACTGTCTTCCATAGTGGCTGCACCAGTCTGCATTCCCACCAGCAGTGCACAAGGATTCCTTTTTCTCCACATCCTCACCAGCACTTGTCATTTGTTGATTTGTTGATGATAGGCATTCTGACAGCTGTGAGATGGTATATCATTGTCATTTTGATTTGCATCTCTCAGATGATTAGTGATTTTGAGCATTTTTTCATATATCTCTTGGCCTTCTGTATGTCCATTTCAAAAGTGTCTATTTAAGTCCTTTGCTCGTTTTTTGATTGGATTGTTTACCTTCCTTTTGTTAAGATGTATGAGTTTCCTGTAAATTTTGGAGATTAGAACCTTATCAGATATAAGTTTGGCAAATATGTTCTCCCATACAGTGGGCTTTCTTGTTATTTTGTTGATGTTTTCTTTTCAGTACAGAAGCTTTTTATTTTGATGTAATCCCATTTGTTTATTTTCTACTTAGTTTCTATTGCCCTAAGAACTGTATCTATAAAGATATTCTATGACATATATCTGATAATTAGCTGCCTATAGATTTTTCTAAAATTTTTATGGTTTCCTGTCTTATGTTTAAGTCCATTATCCATTTTGAGTTTATTTTGTGTATGGTGTAAGTTGTTGATCTAGTTTCATTTTTTGCATGTATGTAATCAATTTACCCAACACCATTTGTTGAAGAGACTGTCTTGACTCCATTGTATGCGCTTGCCTCCTTTGTCAAATATTAATTGAGCATACTGGCTTGTGTCGATTTCTGGGTTCTCTGTTCTGTTCCACTGGTGTATATGTCTGTTCTTGTGAAAGTGCCAGGCAGTTTTGAGAACAGTGGCTTTATAGTATAGCTTGATATCTGGTATTTTGATCCCAAATGAGGAACAAATTTAAAAGAATGCTTTTTTTTTTTTAAATGAGAAGACTAAATCTTATGAAGGAGCTCAAAAGGTTCGCCATCACTGGTATATGTCTGTTCTTGTGCTAGTACGAGGTTGTTTTGCAAACAGTGGCTTTGTGATATAGCTTGATATCCAGTATCAACACATTGCGTACCGCATAGAAATCTCTAAGATATACGCCAGGGACCGCACATTTTTGGGCAAAGTGCACGTTATTTAAATCATCATAATGCACTTTAGGTGTTTTTCAATAATTATAACATTTTTATTTACAAAAACAATTAAAGTTCCTACTACTTTTTTAACATGTGGTACTCTGTAAAACATTTTCCTCTATGAAGAGGGACCAAACACAATTTACATAAGTATCTATAGATTCGCTCCTTTTTCCAGGGGCGTGAAAAACGAGAACACTCGTGAGTGGTCCTTAACCGATGGCGCGCGAAACACAAGAAAACTCCTGAGCGGTATAAAATGTGTTAGGATGCCTCCAACTTTGTTCTTCTTTCCCATGATTGCTGTTGCCCTGGAAGTAAGACCCTGGGCTCCAGGTGGAGTGGGTGCGGATTACTCTGGGTCAAACAGACCTTGCTTTCTGGTAACCTGGAGCAAATGCATGCTGGGTTGCTCCAGTTCACCCCTCCTCAGTGTGGAGCTGAGATGGGTTGCTCTGGGTTGCACATTCTGTGCTCTCCTGTGGCCCGGACTGAGGTGCGCATTGGGTTACTCTGGATGGCCCCAGCAGGACTGTCCTAGGGGCCTGGGTGGAGAGGGTGCAGGCTGCTATGGGTCACACAGTCAGAGCTCCCCTGTGTCCCTGAGTGAGATGTGCACTGGATTGCTCTGGGTTGCCCCTCCTGGGCTGGGGTGAAATAGGCATGCATTGCTCTGGGTCACTCCAGGAGGGCTGTCCATGGGGCCAGAGTGGAGTGGGCACTGGTTGCTCTGGGACACAAAGTCCACGCTCTGCTGTAGCCCAGAATGGGGCATGCTCTGGGTTGCCCTAGTAACATGTCCTATGGCTTGGGGTGGAGTGGGTGATGGGTGGTCCAGGCTAGCAGCATGATTCTGGGGCCTGGGGTGGGACAAAGAGTTCCCCCTGGCTTGCACTCACTGTGGGGTCTTGTAGCCAGATCCTAGGACACTGGGTCCAAGTGAGCTGGTAAGGAGGCCTGGTGCAGGAGCTCACTCTGGCAGCATGCACTCCCTGCAGATGTCTGGGAGCTTACTGGAAGGTCCTGCATCACTCACTGCTGGGACATGGTGGTGGTTCCTGGTGAGGCATGGCTGGCAAGCAGCATCCTCTGCCCTTCCTTATTGAAAACTAGAGGCCCAATGCACAAAGATTCATGCAAGAATAGGCCTTCCTTCCCCTGGCTGCCAGCACCGCCTTTGCTCCGGCCTAGAGCCGCCTTTCCGCCTTTGTGTGCTGCCCAGAGGCCCAGAGTGGCCAGGGCTGGGTGGGGCGGAACACCTGCATCATCACCATGGCAATGACACAAGCATCCCAGCCTGGCTGCCGCCATTTTTGTCACATCAATTTGCATATTCCCTCCTTATTGGCTGTGGGTGCCACCATCTTTGTCACAAAGTGATGGTCAATTTGCATATTCTGTCTTTATTAGATAGGATTGTCTTCTCAGCTGTGTCTAATTTGTTAATTCAGAGTGGCTGTTCTCCAATTTAGTTGCTTTTCTGGCCTGGCCCTAGGAGGAGGTAGATGACACTGCTGCCTATTTGACCGCTATTTTCTATTTTGTCCAGTTGTATTTCTATACAATGACAATGAACAAACTGAAAGGAAATTATGAAAGTAATTCATTTATGAGAGCCTCCTTTTTTAAAATCTTTATTATTGAAAGTATTATATATATATCCCCTTTTTTATCATTGACCTTTCCCAGCCCTCGCCCAACCCCAGGGCTTCACCTACATATTTTCTGTGTCCATGGGTTATGAAAGCCTCAATAATAGCAAAATATTTAAGAATAAATGAATTGTGGATTTATAATACTTTACTTTAAAAGCTAGAAAACATTCCTGAAAGAAATTATAGATGTAAATAATTAGATGTAAATAATTAGATGTAAATTATATGTAAAAAATTATTGATGTAAATAATAATATACCCCATGCACATAGATTAAATGAGTTCATATTGTAAAGATGGCAATACTCCCCAGAGGGAGCTATTCCATGCAATTCCTATCAAAATTCCAAATGTTTTCCATTTTTAAACAAATGGAAAAGCCAATCTGAAATTCATATGAAATTGTAGGGCTCTATTGATAGATATAGATATACTAGTGTCCCAGTGCACGGACTCATGCACATTGAAAGGAAATTAATTAGAAGGAATATTTTGCTATTTACCTTTTCTGTATAATAGAAGCGTCAACTAAATTCATGATCAACAATGACAGAGGGAAATACATGAGTGTGATTGGTGCCAATGAGAGGTTTAGGTTTATATGTATTTCTCATGCAGGAGTCAACTTAGCCTTTTATAGATATAGAATAAACTTGCTTAATTAGAACTTCTTTCTGATTTAGCTAAACTTTTTCCAGCCCAGTGAAGCACCTCAACTTCTCTTTGAGGTAATTGTCAGCAACACCGCAGTAAATATCAACATGAAGCACATTATTATTGTAGATCATGCAGGGAGAACAAAGGGTAAAATATTTAACTGTAGCAGTGTTTGACTCTAGTCTGTACAGTGAAAAAACCTGAAGTCATTTTGAAGTTCCACCATTTCTTAGTTCTTTTCAGTTGGGTC
>NW_006297017.1:632813-640449 GCF_000327345.1 Myotis davidii | reverse complement strand
TCATGACATGCTTGGTCATTACGCCTCAGGGTGTAACAGCTAACTGATCTGTGAGGATCAAATGAGATGAGGCATGGGAAAACACTTCACAAACATTTGGTTAAAATGTAAAATGTTTGCACCTGGCTATAAAACAAATCATGTTCCTGCACTCCAAGGAGGCTAGTCGCTAGGGAGAGGAAGGTGTTACTCGGCACCCACAACGACTGTTTCTGGGCTGGGCTGGGCTATGGGCCGCATTTTGCACCATAGGGTCTTGGCAGCGTTGGCTCTGATTTGGTGGGGTGTTGCTCCAGTGTTGTGGCGGGGCCTGTGTCCCACTTGGCAGAAGCCGAGTGTTGGTTTGTGGGCACCAGATCCGCTGTGCCATTTCTTTTCAAATGGACAGAGCACACACATCATGGCAGTTTCTGCGTTGAGTGTCCTGATCCCTGGTGGTCAGTTCACGTCATAGCGAACAGTCAGACAGTTGGACAGATACTTAACATTTTAGCCTTATATATATATATATAGATAGCCAAAATTATCTTGACAAAGAAAGACATAGCTGTGGGACTCATACATCTCAACTTCAAAACTTATTATAAAATTATAGCAATCAATGGTGTGTACTGGCATAAAGACTGGCTTATAGATCAATGGAATAAAATTGAAAATCCAAAAACAAAACAAAACAAAAATAACCCATACATCTATTGCCAGTTGATTTTCAACTAGGTTGCCAAGATCATTCAATGGAGATAGTACAGTCTCTTTAACAAATGGTACTTGGACAAATAGATATCCACAAACAGAGGAAAACAGTTGGATCCTTACCTCACACCATATAAAAGTTAAATTCAATATGGATCAAATATCTACATGTAAGAGCTAAAACTATAAAACACTTCAAAGAAAACTTAGGAGTAAATCCTCATGACCTTGGATTTAACAATGGTTTCTTAGATGTGTTACCTAAAACACATACATATGCACACAAAGAAAAATAAATTATAGTTTATAAAAATTAAAAAGAAACTTTTGTGAATCACAAGACACTATTAATTAAAAGAAAAGACAGCTTACAGAATGAAATAATCTATGTGCAGATTATATATTTGATAAGGGTCTATTGTCAAGAATATAAAGAACTATTATAAGTCAACAACAGAAAGACAACCCAATTAAAAACTGGCAAAGGTCTTGAATAGACATTTATCCAAAGAAGATATACAAATAGCCGAAAAACAAATGAAAATTTTCTCAACATCACTTGTCATTAGATAAATTTAAATTAAAACTATAATGAGATGTCATTTTTCATCCATCCAATAATATAGGTAAAATAAAAGAAAAGGAAAATATCTTACATTGCTGAGAACGTGGA
Organism: Myotis davidii; assembly: GCF_000327345.1. Classification (NCBI taxonomy): domain Eukaryota; kingdom Metazoa; phylum Chordata; class Mammalia; order Chiroptera; family Vespertilionidae; genus Myotis; species Myotis davidii. Next base: position 639,083 of record NW_006297017.1, on the reverse strand, counting down.
AAAATTGGAACTCATACATTTCTGGTGGGAATATAAAATAGTGTAGCCACGTTGGAAATCAGGTTGGCAGTTCTTTTAAAATGTATATTTTATTGATTTTTTTTACAGAGAGGAAGGGAGAGGGATAGACAGTTAGAAACATCGATGAGAGAGAAACATTGATCAGCTGCCTCCTGCACACTCCCCACTGGGTATGTGCCTGCAACCAAGGTACATGCCCTTGACCGGAGTCAAACCTGGGACCCTTTAGTCCGCAGGCTGACGCTCTATCCACTGAGCCAAACCGGTCAGGGCATTGGCAGTTCTTTTGTAAGTTAATCTATAGGCTTGTCAAATGACCCACCAATTCTATTTTTAGTTATATACCCAAAATACATGAAAACAGGTATTCAATAGAAATATGTTATAAGAATGTTAATAGTAGCACTACTTACAATAGCCAAAAGATGGAATCAACCTAGATGTCCATCAACTAATGAATAAACAGTATATGGTGTATCCATATAATAGAATATTATTTAGTCATAAAAATGAATGAAGTACTGATATGAGCTACAACATGGATGAAACTTGAAAATATTATGGCAAGTAAAAGAAGCCAGACACAAAAGTCAATTATATTTTATAATTTAACTTATACAAAATATTTAGAATAGGCAAATCCATAAGACAGAATACAAATTAATTATTGTCAGGTGCTGGAGGTGGGGGAAATGAGGATTAACTATTTAATAGTTGTAGGCTTCCTCTGAGAGTGAAGTAACATTTTTTAAATAAGAAAATGGTGAAGTTTACACAACATAATGAATGTACTAAATGCCACTGAATTTTACTTTTTAAAATCATGAATTTTATATTATGTGATTTTTATAACAATAAAGAAAACTACTTCATATACAGAGAACTACATCTCAAAATGAAATGCTTTATAGGTGTTCTTCCTACATATGATCTCACTGTATGCTTTCAAGTCCCTATAGTATTCAACACCTGACAAGCAATTGACCAATATTGACTAATTCACTTAAATTATATTTTTTCTTCCCATCCTGTTATATTTAAACATACACTGCTCACATACAATATTCTTTTCAAAGTAGAATTAATTAAGCTTTACTACACCTTGTGGCAACATGTGAACATCAGTTTTCATCTTTAAAATACATTTAACATGAACATGTTCAGTAATTATTTTCACTTTGCTGCAAGATGAAAATTTATGTTACGTATGAAAAACAGCCTAAAGCCACTCATAAGTGTTCTCTCTTTCTTGACATATGGAAGTAGAGTATGTGCTTATAAAGATAGTCAAACCCAGATACATATTCTAATTATTTCATGTGTAGATAGATAATTTGGCTTGATAATTGTTAATAATTCACAAAACAAAGATGTATAAATCGGAAAATAATGACCACAGTTCTGTTGTTGGATAGTGCTTTAAAGAATTGTCATTTAACTGGTTGTGTGATAATTAGAATCAGTTCTTTAACTTATACTTTGAATCCATCCTTCTACAATAATCACAATGGGAAGGCCAATCACTACTCTCAGGTGGTGTCATAATAAAATGAAAAGCTGTAGTCATTCCAAGTCCAAGGAGAGTTTGGTTTAATTATGTTCAGCTCACTGTGTAATTATTTAGTCTCTATAATACCATTCCAAACCCCTATACAGAGTGCTAATCATTAACAAAATCTACAAAGATAAATAAAACACATTTTGATAATAAGGAGTTTGCAGATTCCACTAGAAATCCGTTTTCCTTATAAATATGCACATTTGTTAAGTATTTCATATATTTTTATAAAATGTTTATTACTTCAGTTTAGATATTTCAGATTTACTTACCTCCCTCACTCTTTTATCCTTTTAAAATTTGGACTCTACTTCTGGCACAATTTCCAATTTTTTACTTAGGTCTAGCATTAAAGTGAGGAATATTTCACACAATATTCACGTTCCCCCAAGCCCTTCTCAAACCATCTGGATATCCCCTAGGCCAAAAGACATCCCTCCCAGGTCCCACCTTAGAAGAGAAAGGGGTTGGAACATTACATCCAGTCAGTATGATTCTAAATATCTTCTGAGATATCACTAACTTCTTCTTTCTACCACCACGTTACATAAGATTAATCACTGCTTTCTTCAGATTATTGCAATGACATCTTCCTTATAGAACACCATCCTGCAATTCATCCACCCTAATACCAGCCAAACGCTCTTTATTATGACAAGTTTGATAACACCACTCTCCCGACAAAATGTTTTTAATGGCTCCCCAATCCTCCATAAATTCCAGGTCATTTAGCATGGTATAGTTTCTTCAAAATATTTACCTACCTATATTCTAGGAATCACTTCATCCTATTTTCCATTGTCTAAGCCAGGGGTGGGCAAACTTTTTGACTCGAGGGCCACAATGGGTTCTTAAACTGGACTGGAGGATGGAGTGTTTGTGTGAACTAATATACATTCAAGGTAGACATCATTACATAAAAGGGTACGGTCTTTTTTTTTTTTTTTTAGTTTTATTCATTCAGCTCCACGGGCCAACAGCCGAATGGGCCGGATCCGGCCCACGGGCCGTAGTTTGCCCACGGCTGGAAGCAGCCATATGACGCAGATAGCAGGCTGCTGAACATTTTTTAAAAAATATATTTTATTGATTTTTTACAGAGAGGAAGGGAGAGGGATAGAGAGTTATAAACATCGATGAGAGAGAAACATCGATCAGCTGCCTCCTGCACACCCCCTACTGGGGATGTGCTCGCAACCAGGGTACATGCCCTTGACCAGAATCGAATCTGGGACCCTTCAGTCTGCAGGCTGACACTCTATCCACTGAGCCAAACCAGTTAGGGCTGCTGAACATTTTTTTAAACATAATTTTGTTCTCTTCCATTTAGAAAAGTAGGAAATAGGAATTTAGGTTCCTTCTGCCTAGATTATTTTTCCAATCTTGTCTGCCTGACAAATATTTACTCAAACTTCAGTATACTTCAGTTTCAATTTCTTGAGAAGTTTTTGGTACCCTTTAAAGGAAAAAAAAAGACTTTTCCCCACTTCTATTCCACATCACTTTATAAATATGTTTTGTCAAGGTGCTATCATAGTTGAGTCCACATCTGTCTCAACAAGTAGACATGCTTCTCCTCCTATATCTTTGATCTTGTCTTTTCTGTCTCTATTTATAGTTTACAGAGTCTGATGTCTGTTCCTTTGCATTTTTCATGAATATTTGCCTTTAAGATGTGATGTTTATGAAGGAAATGATCATTATTCCATTTTCTGATGATACCTTTTAAGAAAATGGTAATTACATTGTTTGTCTACTATTTAACAGGCCCTGAAACAATTGCTATATGCATGAATTACTTTACTTTCTTAGAAGATTCTTATTTTCTTTCAACCCTACAAGGTTGTTTTAGTTATACCCATTTTACATATAATGACAGTATTCAGAGAGCATACCTAACTTCTTTGAGACCATACAACTAATAAATGGTGGTTCTTGATTTTCTGGATTTGTGTCCTATCTTTGTCACCTATTGGTTGTGTGACATGGACATACTGTATGTTTTCTCTTTCTCAGTTTTCCCATCTATAAAATAGGCCAATACTAGTGAATGCCACATACATTGTAGTAAGGGTTCAAGGAATCAACAGTTATAGAAAGTATCTAGAAAGATAATTTAGTGTGGAGTAAGGACATTAAGTGCAAAGGCATCCATAGACAAGGTGTAAATAAATTTACTTGACTGTGTTCCAATAAAACTTTGTTTTTAGACAGTGAAATTTGAATTTCACATAGTTTTTATGTCAGAAAAATTATTCAAAAGTTATTCAATTTTCTTTAACTATTGAAAATAGTTAAAGAAAACTGTTCTCAGCACGTGAGCTATACAAAAGCAGGGGTTAGGCCAGATTTATCTTATGACCTTACTTTGCTGACTCCTGATATAAACAAAGTAGTTCCTTCCACAGATTTTTATTTTTAGTTCTCCTCCTATATGCTGCTGTCAGTTGCTATTAAACATTTCTTCTAAACTTTTTAAAAAAGTTATCAATAATTAAATTCTTCTCTTTGTATTTTAGCTGAGGCTCTTCTCCCCTGAGGCAGGGATAGCTAAGGTCTGTTTTTGAAATACTGGTGAAAGGAAGGAAGGGGCTAAGATAGTATAAATAATAGGGTGGTAAGTATACACACATGCAAAATATTTTCTTATCACATGTGAGTCAGTGAAGAAATCTGGTAAGTGATAGCGCTGCACTGGGAGAAATGATTTCTGAATGAACCGAACAGAGTAGGCTTGTAGACACTGCTTTCTATTTCTCTTCAAGCTGACCTGGTCCTTCACTCTGTAGATGAGCATGAAATATCAAATGTTATTTGAAACTTAAGATTTTTGAGATCTGCCTTTAGTTACTCCTAGCACAAATTACTCCCTTTGGAAAATCACGCATGTGAGAGGTAAAGCGTAAAAGGGCCCTTCTGACAGTGTGTTTCCTTTGGAGATGTCCTGACAAAAGAAGAACAAATGTAGAAAGTAAATATCTGACAAAAGCAGAAATCAGACAGGCTCAGTTTTTCATCTCACTCCCTATCTCGCAGTTCAGTTCCTTTGAAATCAATGAGAATCTTTAATCCAAGGGAGATCTGCACAAGGCTGAGGGGCATGAAATCTGATCCACAAGGACCAGTATTCAATAAAAGATTAAATAAAATGATGCTTTTTATTCTCTTACTTTTTCTTTTATCTCCTAAGTATCAAAGTAGATTTTCGGGGGTGAGTGGATTGACAATCATTTCATAATAACAGTAATCTGGTTCATTGTTACATATGATACTACTTTACCTAGGGCTTACTTCAGTTTGATGTGGGTTAAAATACCTTAGAGATTTCAAAAGAATAAAGAAGTCAGTAATTGTAAATGTTAAGCATGACATAGTTTTTTTCCTTATTGAGAAAAGTTTTGTGAATGAGCCAGTAAGCAAGATTAAATCTGTAAGATATTTTTATTGTTGCTTTTGTAGTTCCATAGAATAGTTTATCACCTACTACAACGTTCCTACAAAAAGCAATGCTGAAGTTTTTGCCCATCCTGGTTTGCCCACTCTGCTTTCTAGCTACTCCATTTCATGTCACTCACTGAAAGGGTCAGGCCAGCCTCTGGGTTTTTGGGAAGTCTGATATAATTTAAATCACAAAAGAAAAAATTAAATAAAATTATGTAGAGATTATTACAGTTTAACAAGTATTAATCCTTACAATTATGTATATACTAGAGGCCCAGTGCACAAATTTGTGCACAGATGAGATCTGGCTGGGCAGCCCTGGTCAGGACCAATCGGGCCAGCTGGTGGGGAGAGGACATGGGAGGTTGGCCAACTGGCCCTGTCTCCAATAAAGGAAAGGGGGCCAATCGAGGGTGGGGCCAGCCAGGAGGAGGGGTCGTGGTGGTTGGCCGGCCCCACCCCCGATTGGGGTGGGGTCTATCAGGGGCAGGGCTTGCTGGGGGGAGGGGCCATGGATGGTTGGCTGGTTGACCCCGCCCCCTGGTCAAACTCCTGGTCAAACTCTGGGTAGAAGGGACAATTTACATATTAGCATTTTATTAGATAGGATAATTCTCTTAAGTGAATTGAAACAATAAAAAGATAGTGATATGAATCAAATCAATCACAAAATCTTTAGTGTGTTAATTCTAAGACAAGTGCATAAAATTAGGAAATCCTTTTGCATGTCAGACTTTCTTGCCTATCTCTGTATCCTTTTCCCTATTGTAGAAGTACAAATATATGTTTATAAATTCATAGAACAGTGTATTTTTGTATGTGCCTCACACTCCTCCACTGACCATGTTACTTGGTCCTCTTTTGAAGTAAGATGACTCTTTAGCAAAACATTATGTACTCATTTCTTAGATTGCGAGGAGTTGGCTAGATTTAAACAAAACAAAAACAATAAGCCACTGTGATTGCTGCCTACCCTTCTGAAAGCTTTGCCTGATGGTAGTACAATTGGAAAGACTAGAAGAAAGTTAATTCTTGACTACCACAGGTTTTCTATGACTAATCTATATATATAAAGAGGTAATATGCAAATTAGCTGGGATGATGTAACAGTCACAACCAGCTCAGGAAGAGTTTGCACACACAGATTGGCGGGAGGGGACTGCTTGCACTGTGAGGCAAGCCATGGATGGTGCAGCCCTGGAGCAGAGAGGCAGGGGGGCATGCCCAAGCCGCTGCCAGCACCCAGCCCC
>NW_006297017.1:631161-632678 GCF_000327345.1 Myotis davidii | reverse complement strand
TTTTCTGACCACTCATTGGCTAAGCGCCTGGTATGCACTCCAAGTATTCTTGGTAACTTGGGTAATAAGAATCCAAGAAGGTGATCTAGGGTTTTTCCACCTCACTCCTGGAGGAAAAAATGAAGGTCCATTGCTCGAGGAGCTAAGAAATGTCATATCCTGCCCTAGCAAGTTTGGCTCAGTGGATAGAGCCTCGGCCTGCAGGCCACAGGGTCCAGGTTCAATTCTGGTCGAGGGCATGTACCTAGGTTGCAGGCTTCTCCCTGGATAGGGCCCAGGTCAGGGCTTATGCAGGAGGCAACCAATCGAAGTGTTCCTCTCACATTTATGTTTCTCTCTGTCTTCCCTCTCTTTTCCATGCTCTCTAAAAATTAATGGAAATATGTACTCAGGTGAGGATAAAAAAAAGAAAGAAATGTCACATCCTATGAAAGAGACATGTTGAAAATTCCTAAAGAAAGTTGTCATTTTTTCGTGGTAAAGGGACTGAAGTCCGTGTTGATGAAAACACCTTGGTGGCAGGCAGTGGCAGCAGCAGTGGGGTGATGGGGGTGGCGCTTTCCCCTGATCAGCCTGCAGGGGAGGTCCTACTGTGGCTAAGCCATCAGTAGGACATCCCTGAGGGCTCCTGGACTGTGAGATGGGGCAGATTGGGCTGAGGGACACCCCCCCCCCAGTGAACAAATTTCATGCACTGGGCCTCTAGTGTATTATAAAGGAGGAATCATATAGTATTTTCTATTATTACTAGAGAGGAGCCTGCTTTTATCCTCCAAAAAAGCTGGTACTCCTCCCCCCCTCATTTTATAAATATTAATTAATCAACATATTTATTATGTACACTATGATAGTACCAAGACAAGGTCTTCAGATAATGATTTTAAAGAACTTACAGTCCAATTGAGAAAATATAATTTATTTTTTATTTTCTCCCTTTTTTTAAATCTTTATTGTTTAGATTATTACAGTTGTTCCTCTTTTTCCCCACCATAGCTCCCCTCCCCTGGGTTCCCAACCCACCTTCTGCCCTTACACCCCCCACCACTGCCCTCATCCATAGGTGTATGATTTTGTCCAGTCTCTTCCCGCATGCCCACACCCCTTTACCCCCAAGAATTGTTAGTCCACTCCCTTTCTATCCCCCTGATTCTATTATATTCACCAGTTTATTCTGTTCATCACATTTTTTATTCACTTGATTTTTAGATTCACTTGTTGATAGATATGTATTTGTTGTCACTTTGTTGTTCATAATTTTTATCTTTACCTTTTTCTTCTTCTTCCTCTCTGTGAAAAAAACAATAAAATACAAAAAAATAAAATAAATAAATAAAAAAAACCTTATAACTCACTAACAAATGGTCTGTGCACTTAGGAAAACCATTTGGCAGTTCCTTATATGATTGTTAAGATCAAATTGTTAATCCTAGAGTTACTACATAACCCAGGAATTTTATTCTTAGGTACAATGCCCAAGAGAATTGAAAATATATGTCCTCACAAAAATGTACACACTA
>NW_006297017.1:630619-630992 GCF_000327345.1 Myotis davidii | reverse complement strand
CTTCATATTTTTGGATTCTTTTCTCGTTTTGCTTTTCTGGTTGGGTGTTTTCTGTTTCTTCGTATTTCAGATCTTTGACTTGATCCTTGTGATCCTCTAGTTTGCTGTTGGATCTCTGTATAATATTCTTTTTCTTTATTAGTCACTGTATGCTTAATTTCTAGTTGGTCCTTTTTCATATCCTCGAGGGTCTCACTAGACTTATTGAGGTTTCTAAAATTTATCGGTAGTTTCTAAAAAATTATTGAAAACCCTTATATCCATGGTTTTGAACTCTATATCCAGTAGTTTGCTTTCCTCCATTTCTGTCATTTGTGAACTGTTTCTTTGTCTCCGCATTTTTTATGCTTCCCTATGTTGGTAGAGTGGTTTT
>NW_006297017.1:617018-630550 GCF_000327345.1 Myotis davidii | reverse complement strand
CTTATGGGGCAAGATTTGTTTCAGTGGAGCTTTGGTGCTCACTGAGTCTGCCCTCTGAGTGTGTCCTTTATGGATCTGAGGATTTGTAATCTGGATGGTCCCACTCTGACCACTGGGTACACTGGCTCTTGGATCTCTAAGGAGGTGCCAATTTAGCCTCTGCCTGAGGCTACCCAGCAGGAGCTATGGGAAGATCTGCAGATTCCTCTTCTTTGTTTGGGATTTGGAGGTGCCCAGCTGAGGCCCAGCTGTGAAGCAATGCAGTCTGTTGTGGGGCCTTGGGCCTTCTTTTGGATGATCTGGGTCTCTCTGACCCAGCTGCAGTTTGTTAGGTAAGTTTAGATTGCAGAGGGCCAGGTCATTCATATGCAAAAGCCTCTGAGCACAGCTTGGGTGGGGCAGGGTCTCAGGGAATCAACAGGGCGGAGCAAACAGCTATGGCTGATCCTCAGCTCTGCCCTTAGAGGTCCCTGGTCTCAGTGGCCCATGGTAATCGCTACAAGCACCTCTGAGAGAAAGCTGCCCTCAAGTTCTTCCCACTGCCAGGCAGTCCATTTTCTCCCTTTATGAGTCTGGGTCCCCAGAGACTTGCCCAGAACTGGAGTCAGGGCCGTCGGGAGCTTGAAACTCCCTCCCGATTGAAAAAGACAACTGTGTCCTCAGTTGCCAGCCCTTTCCGCACACGCCTCCGTACCTCTGCACTTTACTTCCACACCTCCTCTGAGTTTCAGTGTGCTTTTCTTTTTCCTTCTAGTTGTGGAATTTCCATTCAGCCAGCCTTCCTGTGGTTCTGGATGATGTCCATTTCGTCTTTTAGATGTATTTTTGAGGTGGTTGTGTGAGGCAGCAATTTCAGGTATTTACCTATCCGCCATTTTGGTTTCTCAACATAATTTATTTTTAAAAGACACCTTTTATACAGTAGAATTCAAAAAAATTATATAGATACTAAAGGCCTGGTGCACAAATCATGCACCAGTGGGGTCCCTCAGCCTGGCCTGCGGGATCGGGCTGAAACCGGCTCTCCAACATCCCTCAAGGGGTCCCGGATTGCGAGAGGGTACAGGCCAGGCCCAGGGACTCCACCAGTGCACAATTGGGGCCAGAGAGGAATGTGGGAGGTTGGCCAGCCATGGAGGGACTACGGAGGGCTCCAGGGCGTGTCCAGCCTGTCTCGCTCAGTCCCAATTGGCAGGATCCCAGCAGCAAGCTAACCTACTGGTCAGAGCATCTGCCTCCTGGTGGTCAGTGCACATCATAGTGACTGGTCGACCAGTCAACTGTCTGCCCCCTCGTGGTCAGTGCACATCATAGCGAGCAGTTGAGAAGCCTTAGCATAGCATTAGCATATTACACTTTGATTGGTGAACGGCTGACTGGATGACCGGACACTTTGCATATTAACCTTTTATTATATAGGATACCAGCCTCCTCTCCCTTAACATGTTGGAACATAATTTCCCATCCCTTCAGTGTAAACTACTTTGGGTGACTTTCTTTCACAGAGTAAAGTTGTGAAAGGAAGAGAAAATGAACTTCACAGTGGAAAAACATGATATACCTTTGTCATGTGGTAAAAGTAAATGTTGTCATTGACAAGTTATGTACTCTTGATATGTGTTGAGGATATTGCCTCACCTTTGTCATCTTTCACCCAACCATGTATACCCCCAATCTGATTGTGAGAAAACAGACAAATCCCAATAGAGTGACACTCTGTAAAATATATGATCAGTATTTCTCAAAACTGTCAAGGTCATGAAAAACAAGGAAATTCTGATAAACTGTTTCAGCCAATCTAAATCCGAAAGGACATGACAGCAAATGTCATGTGGTACACTGGCCCAGAAAAAGGATATTAGGTAAAAACTAATGAAATCTGAAGCATGGACTTTAGTTAATGATAATATGTTATTGTTGGTTCATTAATTGTAACTAATGCACCATACTGATATTGGGAAAAACTTGGTGAAGGATATATAGAAACTCCCTGTACTATCTTTGTCAATTTTCTGGAAATCTAATCTTTTCTAAAATAAAAATTTTATCAAAAAATTTTAAATCATCGTTAAAAAAAATCTGACAGAAATAAAAGAGATCATATATTTAGTAAATATTTTGGGGGGAAATGTGGGGAGCCTAAGAAACTCAGAGTCAATGGCTATAGTTTTAACTTTAGGAAACTTAAAAAAAAATCTGCATGTGAAGTTTTAGTGTTGTATCATCTGTCATAAAAGGAATACAGAAACAAAAAGTAAAGCCACAGAGGTGCATCATGTAACAAATACATTTATCTGCGTGTTTATTTTGGCACAATTAAAGAGAATATAAGTATTCTTATTAGTATCATGACATCTCGTTTTAGGTCCCTTCCAAAAAGATGTATGGGGAAAGAATTCTGTTTTAAACAATCATGTTCTATTGTTGCATATCATACCTTGCTACACGTAGGTAATCATTCACATTGGATAAACAGGTACAAACACATATTGCTGGTTGTCATCATAATAAATCTCGGGTTTTAAGTGGGCTGCAGTATTTACAATATACATAAATTTCTTACAACTTCTGTAGAAGCAGTAATATATACATATATGCATTAGTTTAAGCCTCACGTATAGTTTAGGTGCAATGAGTTGTGCTAGTCAGAAAGTCTGATTCCAGAGGTTGCCAGCCAGCATCATTTAATAGTAAGACCACATACCAACGGTAGATGCTACCCATAGTTACTGTCTATACTTTAGCTATACTTATCTCAGCCAACACTTGTGTCTTAGTAATAAGCAAAATAAATGTTAGAAGAATGCATTTTTGTTGGTAAAAATGAATAGCTTGTGAATTAGCTGGCACTTTGCAAATGGGATATAGACTATCACTGGTAATATACTTTATTTTCAAAATATATGGATGACCAAAATGTTTCAGAAACACTCCTCATCTTTTCATGAAAAAGCTAAAGTAATCTGTAACAGTGCAAATACAGGGTGGGGCAAAAGTAGGTTTCCAACTATATGTGAAACACAGTGTATTCTTGTATTATTTATTAAGTATTGTATTACTTTCCATATGGACAACTATAAACCTACTTTACTCCACCTTAAATAATAAAAGCCACATGTGTTTTAACATTTTTTGTAGCCTCATTAACAAAAGTAAAAAAAAAATGAAGCTGAAATTAATTTTGATATATTTATTTTTTATTTTTATTCTTTTGATATATTATATTTAAATCAATGAATCAAAAACATTAGTTTTCCAACTTGTAATCTATATGAAAACATTAATGAGATATTTTACATTATAGATATTTTGTACAGCTATCCATGAACAAAAAAAATGTATATTTTACATTACGAGATATTTTTCATACATATAAATTCAGTGTGTATTTGAAACTTATACCTCAATTCAGAAGCTATAATTGAATTAGAAAAGCAAACCTGTACTTGGATTTCATGTAATTTGTAGTTGAAAAAGTGTTTTCACATACTCAAATGTTTCCAAACATACCTTAAAGTTAGCCAAAAATTGAATAGAATATCAAAATCATTTTTGTTTAATATTTCTTTTTATAAAACTAAGATGGTTATTTGTTTAGAATAACTGATTTAATTTGAAGCAAAATTATACCAATTTTAAAATTATGTACATGTTAAGTAAATTCACTAGCAATTGTGTCAACTCACTATTACTGAGTTTGAATTCTAATGAGTACTACATATATTTGAAAACATCTCTGAATTTATTAATATCAACAAACTTTAAAATGTTATAGTTTTGCAGATCAAAGTTATAACATGCTATCACTTATAATCTGTCTATAGATTCATGATAGAAAAATGTATACAATTGTTATGGACTTGAATTATTAAAAATTTAAATTTTAATATACACTCTTACACTGTTTAGTGAGGTAACAAACTTTTTCTGCCTTGTATTTTCAAACTCAATTCTTTCATGTGCAGTGGAATATTGGAGAGCAAAAGGAAATCTCACGACAAAACTTTTCTTTGATAATTGAATATTTGACAAGCATTTCTTTTATTTTGAAAAGCTTGACTTAAAATTGTCAGTGAATAGGAGTGTATCCCTAGATGACAAAGTAGGAGATCCTGCCTCCATCCCTCCAAAAATATCAACAGATGGCTATCCATGAACAAAAAATCTCTGGGAGAGGCCTAGAGTCCACTTAAGAAACTTGGACATCACAGTGGAACACAACTGAGAATAAGTGCAAAAAGTAAGCACAGCTTCATTTCCCCCCATCATCCTGTCCCCCACCCCAAGCAAGCATTGCTCAGCACCAAGAGGAAAGTCCCACTAAAGAGTTCCCCTCACCAGGAAAGGTAAGAGGGCACGTAGCAGGTTTTGCAGCACTTGGGGGCCTGCAGGAAGGATCACTTCGGTTTCACCTCACCTAGAAGCCAGCAAAGCTGAGAGATGTAAAAATGACTAGGAGCAAGGAAGAAAGGCAGGGGTGACCAGTGTCAGCCACACAGCAGGAGGGACACTGGTTGTCAGTGAAAGTTCTGCAGAGGACCCCGGCTGCTTTGCCACTGTAGAAACCAAAGACCAACACAGTCTCTGTGAACCCCTGCTGATCCCAGCAGGTTTCTGCCCTGCCCCACTGGTATTCTTGTTAGCAGAGGCCAGCTGCCAGAGACCCTCCCTGCTCCCGCCCATACAACCCAACCTCTGCCCTTTTGGAGTCTGGAACCCACTCTGGCAGCCAACCCAGACCTCTGTGGGTGTGCAAGTATAAGACAGCAGCCTAGAGCTCAATGACTCTAGGGCAGGGTGGGCAAACTTTTTGACTCGAGGGCCACAATGGGTTCTTAAACTGGACCGGAGGGCCGGAACAAAAGCATGGATGGAGTGTTTGTGTGAACGAATATAAATTCAAAGTAAACATCATTACATAAAAGGGTACGGTCTTTTTTTTTTAGTTTTCTTCATTTCAAATGGGCCGGATCTGGCCCGCGGGCCGTAGTTTGCCCACGGCTGCTCTAGGGGCTAGAGCTCCATAGGCACTCTTGAGGCTGGGTCCCCAGCTGCCACCCTGCAAGCCCTATGCCCAACAACCTATCACCAGCTTCCACTGCCGTGTGCATGCCAGTAGGGAGCCCTTACAGCAAATGCAGGTCAGCCAGTTGCTTTGCGGACCAGATTTGGCCCTTTTCCTGTCATCAGCATACACCACTGAGCTCACCTACAGCTAGTCTTCCAGCTTTGCACCTGCATACCCCTGGCCGGAGTCCTGACTTCACTGCCATTGGTCCGTGGTGAGAACCAGCAGCCATAGTAGTGCATGCTGATAGTTACACTCCCGGAGTTGTCAGGTGGTCCACAATCGGACCTGGCCCTTTCTGCTTGCCCTGGCCTCCACTACTGCTTGCAACTGGCTCCTGCAGCCAAGTCTTTGCACACCACCAGCTGTTGCAGCCACAGTGGCCTGCCTGATCCCTAGCCACAGGACCTGGAGGTGCTACTGAAGACCAATCATTCCTCTGTGGACCTCTCCCCTGCAGAGCTCACTGAGGACACACACTTGTCCATGCTGGGGATCATGGTACCTGAGCTGATGAGTCATGATGCCCTCACACCTGGCACCCTGTGCCTCTAGACCAGCCGTGGGCAAACTACGGCCCGCAGGCCGGATCTGGCCCATTTAAAATGAATAAAACTATTGAAAAAAAAGACCGTACCCTTTTATGTAATGATGTTCACTTTGAATTTATATTAGTTCACACAAACACTCCATCCATGCTTTTGTTCCGGCCCTCCGGTCCAGTTTAAGAACCCATTGTGGCCCTCGAGTCAAAAAGTTTGCCCACCCCTGCTCTAGACCCAGGGTCACAGCACGCTTCGGTATCCTCCCACCCACAGGTGAAGGTCACTCCTTGACAAAGTCAGTCCATAAGGAATGGACTAGATAATTACATCTTCAAAAGTGCAGCCACCTATTCAAGGCTACAGGAAGCAATGAATTGGGGAAGCATGACTCCACCAAAGGAATATAGTAAACTTCTAGCAACTTATCACAAGGGAATGGAGATGGAGAAGATGCCCAACAGAGAATTCAAAATAATTGTTCTGAGTAGGCTCAGAATGCTCCAACAGAATACAGATAAACAATTAAATAAAATCAAGAGAACAATACAAGAACAAAATGAGAAGTTCAAAAAGTGAGATTGGAAAACATTAAAAAACTACCATAGAGAAATATGTTAAATAATGGAAAAAAAATAGGACATGGGAGGAGGTAAATGTAGTTTAAAGGTTCAAAATTTCTAGTGGAGTTGAGGAAGAAAGAAACAGGATGACTTGTATTAACCCATAATGAGGCAAGGATGCATATTGTAATCTTTAGTATAATAATTAAAGTATGGTTAAAAATACATAACTTACAAGTGGAGGTAGATTTAAAAAGAAAATGTTAGTATTTGTATGGTTTAAAATCTTCAAAACAGGAAAAAAAGATAACTTCTATGTGAGACAAATAGTAAATGATTAGTAAAATGATATCTCAAAAAAAACACAAATTATTATTTAAACTTTTTGATAAATGTACCAAGTAAAAGGTTAAGATCATAAAATCAGATAAAAATTGCCCCCATTTCATTTCGTTTTTAAGACACTTCTATAAGAGTACTTAGAATGATTTAAAGCAACATGCATGCAAATATTAAAAGAAACTGACACAGTTGTGTCATACAATGTTGATTTTAAGTAAAGGATCTTTAATGCAGATAAAGAGGAACACTTAATAATAATAATAATAATAATAATAATAATAATAGTTACTCAAATAGGAAAAGGTCATAAATTCTCTTGCTTTCCCTCCAAAGGTCAGTCTATTCTAGGAATTCTTCTGCCAGAAGTTACATATGTTGTTCTGATCCACCGTCTTTTCAGCCTATGAGCCTGTCACTAGGAATGCATATTGGTAACCAGTACAAACACCTGAAAACTGAGGCTCATGAAATCTGATTAGTTACTTTATCCATGAAACTGGTTTCACTCTAGGAAATATGACTGATAAACACAGTAGTTACTTCCAATATGACAAAGTTATGTTGGACACCAGTTTGTTTTATTGTATCCATAGCAACAGCAAATACACTTGGCTTTGATTGCCTATTATCTTTATACTAGAGGCCTGATACACGAAATTCGTGCAAGAGTAGGCCTTCCTTCCCCTGGCTGCCGGCACTGGCTTTCCTCTGGCACCCAGGACCCAAGCTTCCCTCTGGCACTCGGGACCCCGGGCTTTCCACCAGCCGTCAACAGGCACCTGGGACCTGGGCTTCCCTCGCAGCCCTGGTTTCCTCCAGAAGGTCGTCTGGAAGGATGTCCTGTCTAATTAGCATATTACACTTTTGTTATTATAGATGACCCATTCTGGAAATGTTTAATAAAAAAGGCTTTACAAATTCTTCAGCTATACTCTTTTCAATATAAATGTTTATACCTTATATTTTGATCTTGAAGGTCAGGAGTTATAGTTGTAATGCTATTAAAAGTATATGCTTCTTCTTAGTTTGATATAGTCTCATTCATTTATTTTTGTTTTTACTTCCCTTGCCTTTGATACCTATATTTCTTCTATGTAATTTATTGTTTCGGGTTTTATAATTTAAGTCTTTTATCCATTTTCAGTTAATATTTTGTATATGGTGACAAATAAATGTCCAGTTTAATTTCTTGCATGTGGCTTTCCAATTTTCCCAGAGGGAAAGGGGAGATGGTAAAGGTTAAGGGAAGTCAAATTTATGGTGATAGAGGAGATTTGACTTTGGGTGGTAAACACAAAATGTAATGTACAGATGATATATTATAGGATTTTACACTTGAAACCTATATAATTTTATTAACCAATGTCACTACAATAAATATAATTTAAAATTGTTTAAAATAAAGTATATGCTGTAGGATTTTTTCTGTGCCTAATTACCAAATGTATTTTCAAAATATCTAGAGACATCATCAATGTTAAGAAATAATCTAATACCAATTAGTGATGTAAACCTTCTTAAAAAGTCATAGTTTAAGCCATTCATTGATTAACTATTTTTAAGGTCACATCTGTAAGGTAAAAAATGAAATTATTATCTTGAAAACTCATAGTCACAAATGACAGTTGGTAGTTACTAGCGAGACAGGGGTTAGTGAAGGGTGAAGGGGGTCAAATATGTGGTGTGGAAGAAGAATTGACTGGGTGGTGAGCACACAATGCAATGTACAGTCACGTATCATAGAATTATGCACTTGAAACCTGTATAATCTTATTAACCAGTATAACCTCAATGAGTTTAATTAAACTATACCTAAATTAGTTAGCAAATATTTTGCTTTTTCAAATCTAAAATTAGATAAAAATTGATTAAAAATAGCAAAGTCTTTGTTCCAGTTACTGGGATTGTAATTGATAATGGACACTAAAATTAAATATCTGTCAGGGTTTTCTTGGCTACTGACTAGAAAATTTCAGAGTTATAGTTTATAATTTACCTGAAAACTCCTACTATTATGTTAAAAAATGCTTGTCTTTGTGAGTGATTCAAGTTGCCAATTAGTCCTACAGCTCTGTTGAGGGAACAAAGATATTAAAGACTACTCTTTAATCTAGGAGCCTTCTCACACTGATTTCATGCACTGCCAAATTTCACAGATTGACATTTTATTGTAATCCTACATAGAAAAGCAGTCATATTCACAAGAGATAGATACTTTGACTTGTACAAAAGATGAGAACATAGGTAAAATCTCTCCAATGTAGTGAATATTGATATTTTTGACACATGGTAAAAATAAGAGACATCCTATATAATACAGAGGTTATACACAAATTGACCATCACTCCAACACAAAGATGGCCGCCCCCATGTGGACACAAGATGGCCAGCAGGGGAGGGCAGTTGGGGGGGGACTAGGCAGCAGGGGAAGGCAGTTTGGGGGGACTAAGCTGGCAGAGGAGGGCAGTTAGGGGTGACCAAGCCTGCAGGGGAGGGCAGTTCAGGGTGACTGGGCCAGGAGGGGAGGGCAGTTGGGGGCAACCAGGCCAGCATGGGAGGGTGAGGACACACACACCCTGTGTATGAATTTCGTGCACCAAGCCTCTAGTAATAGATAATCTATTACACCTGAAGCTTTATGCCAAAAGTAACACACAAATGAAACAAAACAAAAAATCTCCCACAATTTTTTTAATATATTTTATTGATTTTTTACAGAGAGGAAGGGAGAGGGATAGAGAGTTAGAAACTTCAATGAGAGAGAAATATCCATCAGCTGCCTCCTGCACACCCCCTATTGGGGATGTGCCTGCAACCAAGGTACATGCCCTTGACCGGAATCGAACCTGGGACCCTTCAGTCCGCAGGCCGACGCTCTATCCACTGAGCCAAATCAGTCAGGGCAGAAAGAATTAATGGAAATAGATGTAAAGGGCACAATATCATCTTTGTTTATTTGTTTTTTAGATAAGTACACAATACTAATTTGGGGGCCATTTATTAGTATATGATATTTAGAACTGTAATGGTTATTAACTATAATATCAAACAACACATTTTACAAGTGAGGAAATTGAGGGCAGGGTCAAGTATTTGTGGGAGGTCTTGGACCTATACCTACTCCCTTGAATACATTACAACATAACTATCATATCATAATGCAAATGAGTATTTTTCTCTCTGAATGCCATTTCCAATGAGTCTTTTTAGAAAAACATAAAGATTAGTTAATATTTTGAATTCTTAATATTTTGTATTATGTTTGGTACATTATAAGTGTTAAATAAATATTACTTAATAAAATAGGCTATCATCACAAAAGTTACATAGTTATAGTTTAATCACTTAAGAAAGAACATATAACTTTAAAAATAGATGTTTAAATATCAATCACTTATTTTTAAAATATAAAAATGTGATAGTAAATTAGTCATCAATACAAATTGCAATGCCATTTCTAAAATACGCTTTGTGACTGTATGTAGCAAAATATCTCTGCTATTTTTTTGAAATGTTCACACTTTATTTAGGTACTTAGAGTTATGTTCATGTTATTAGGTCAAATACTTTCCATGCATCATTTAGGCATTATTTAGTTTGCACAACTGCCCACCTTTAGATTTTTCAGTCAATATACAAGATGCACACAAAACATCACCCAGAACCTCAAAGTACACATCAGTGAAAAATATGTTGCCTTCTCCCCATCCTAAGGGAATTTCAGGTATTAAGAGAGATATAAAGAATATCATACCTGAAGACCATCATGAACCATAATCATAATTCATGTGAATTGAGGGAAATAGGAAGGATAGTAATATTCTTGGGGCGTGAACAGAAGGGAAGGTTATCAAGAAAATTTTTTAACAAAATGGCATTCGATATATAAGAGGTTTTATGGTGCTCAGCTCATATTTCTGCACTTATGGTATTGTACCTGGAGCTGATAAATCCTGAAGAATGCATCTACAAACTGCTAGCCAGGAACATAAATTTATTCACATATAGCCAAGAAGTAAAGCATATCATAGTAATCTATCAGCATACAAATGATATATAAGAAATCCAGAAAGAATATAGCCTGGCCAGATCTCAATCTTTGTTCTGTGGTTGTACTAAAATCACAATAAATCTTTCTCATTTTGTTCTACATCCCCCAAACTGTAAGATCTGTGAGGGCCAAATGCATGGATAGAACAAACAGTACCTTGTAGAGAAGGCTATTCATACAGCACTATTTTCTTTATAATTTGCACTATATAAAATAAATTGTCAGTATCCTGTTAGCTACATGATGTTGCATTATTATATTTTTCTATTTGCTATTCCAATCCAACAGTGAGCTCAAGAAAAATATTCTGATCAAAGTAGTCAAAATTATAATTTTGTATTCTGTAAACTGTGGACTTTATAGAAAACAATTTATGGCTGGCCAGTGTTGTTCAGTAGTTGAGCATTGACCTATGAATCAGGAGATCACAGTTCAATTCCCTGTCAGGACACATGCCAGGGTTGCACACTGGATCCCCAGCAGGGGGAGTGCAGGAGACACCTGATCAATGATTCTCTGTCATCATTGTTTTTATCTCTCTCTCACGCTCCCTTCCTCTCTGAAATAAAATATATATATATTAAAGAAAACAATAATATATGGTATTCTAAAACTTTCAATACAATCTATTTTATTCAAAAATCATATTATTATTTTTAAATACATCCTTATTGATTTCAGAAAGGAAGGGAGAGAGATATAGAAATATCAATGATGACAGAGAATCACTGATTGGCTTCCTCCTGCACACCCCACACTGGGGATCAGATGGAGCCTGCAACGTGGTTTTATGCCCTGATGGGGAATCCAACCGTGATCTCCTGGTTCATAGGTTAACACTCAACCACTGAGCCACGCTGGCTGGGCCAAAAATAATATTCTTGTTATATTCTACTGTTGTGATGGAATCCAGACATTTATATCTTTATAAATTAGAGGCAGAAATCTGCTTTATTTTATCCTTAATGCTTAAATTCTTCTTGGATCATCCTAAGAAGGCAAAAGATTATAATAACTGGACAAGTCCTTTGGTTGATCTCTTACCCCACCCCACTTTCCCCTGCCTTCCCTCTGAGGTTTGACAGTCTGTTCAATGCGTCTATGTCTCTTGATCTATTTTTGTTCATCAGTTTATGTTGTTCATGGCAGTGGGCAGGGAGAAGTCAATAGGGGGAAAAGGAGACATATGTAAAACTTTCAACAATAAAGAATTTTTTTAAAAAGATTATAACACATTGATAGGAATCTAATAGAGAAAAACCTTTTCTGTTCATTAATTTTTTTTCAAATTGACAATAATTAATTTTGCTGTGAACTTTAGCCCCTGGATCATAATGAAATTAATTAAGAAACCCTGTAATTTAATGGTCAACTGAAAATGGTCCTTGGTTAACTCATCCATTAATTTCCTGAGAAAGAAAATTATCCGTACCAGTTATGTGCATTCTTCCATCAACAGACATGTGAACCCTACTCACTTTGTGATGCATGTCACATGATTTTTTAAAAATATGTGTTTATACCTTTGAAAATAGAGGATACTTTTAAAAATTAACCTGCTTTGGTTAAATATATATCTGTATTTTATTATTTAAATAAAATGATACCTTTTACCCTTTTCTGCAACCTCCAACCCTAAGCACTCTGTTGCAGCCAGCACTCTGTTGTTCCCTCTGTCTGTAAACTTTTTGTTTTTGATTATTTGTTTTAGATTCTGTGGATCGCCGAAGGAGGAATGCATGAGGCCGAAGGGTAAGGGATTATAAATTTACTAGATTCCTGGTGCACAGATACTTGCATCGGTGGAGTCCCTTGGCATGGCCTGCGGGGATCGGACCAAAGCCAGCAGTCCAATGCTGCCTGTCGCTCCTGCCTGCTGCTCCCGCTCATCCCGGCCCTGCTGCACCTGCCTCCACCACTGCTTGGTAGGCTCGCTGCCACTCCGCTGCGTCTCTAGGCTGTGATGGCCAGCTGTGAGTCCTGCGTCTGCCACCCATCGGTCAGCTGAGCAGTGCTCCCACTGTGGGAGTGCACTGACCACAAGGATGCAGCTCCTGCATTGAGCATATGCCCCCTGGTGGTCAGAGCATGCCATAGCGACCAGTCAAATGGTCGCTTAGGCTTTTATATATATAGAAGATTAGGTCATCTGGATACCAGATGGGCTGAGCCCCCAAATGGTGCCAGCCCCCAAAGATGGGGAGTCAAAGGTTTTTAAAGGACTCAATGTGGGCTTTTTCTGGGTGGAGGATTCTCTATGCCCGTCTGGATTCTGGGAGACTCCAGAGGGGAGAGATAATGGTCTTAGCAAGTGGAATGTCCATTGTGAAGTGGCCTAAAGGTCACTTCCCAGGAGAGAGGGTATCAATTCAATTATTTGATCAGACCTAACAGATTCCACACTCATATCATACAGTATTTGTTTTTCTGTCTGAATTATTTCATTTGGCATAAAATCCTTGAAGTCTATCAGTATTATAGCAAATGACATGAGCTTTTTTATGGATGAATGATATTCAGTTTATGTGTGTGTATAACTTTACTGAGTTCATTTATTAATCTAACAGGATTTTTAATAGAGGTTTTAGGGTTTTTTATATAATATATTATCTGCAAATAGTTACAATTTTACTTTTTCTTTACAATGTGGATGGTGTGTGTGTGTGTGTGTGTGTGTGTGTGTTTCTTCCTTATTTTCTCTGGCAAGGGCTACCAATACCATCCTATCTAATAAAAGAGAAACATGGTAATTGGCGTACAACCGCTACCCTTCCCATTGGCTAATCAGCGAGATATGCAAATTAACTGCCAGCCAAGATGGCGGCCGGCAGCCAGGCAGCTTGAAACTAACATGAGGCTTGCTTGCTTCAGTGATGGAGGACTCCAACGTTCCCCGCCTGCCGCTGCAGGCCTCTGAGCTGCAACTATGTAACAAATATAGAAGCTAAACAAAACCCCAGAAACCT
>NW_006297017.1:614900-616621 GCF_000327345.1 Myotis davidii | reverse complement strand
GGGGTGACACTGCAATCTCCCCATCAACCCTGCCTTGAGTGTGACAGGGGGCGGTGCCCCAACCCCCCAATTGGCCCTACCCTGAGCGTGACTGAGGGTAGCATCGCCAACTCCCAATCCGCCCTGCTCTGTGCATGACAGGGGGTGGCACCCCAACTTCCCAATTGGCCCTGCTCTGAGCCCGACCAGGGGCTGCACCTAGGGATTGGGCCTGCCCTCAGCCACCCAGGAGCAGGCCTAAGCCAGCAGGTCGTTATCTCCCGAGGGGTCCCAGACTGTGAGAGGGCATAGGCAGGGCTCAGGGACCACCCTCCCCCCCGCGAGTGCACAAATTTTTGTGCACCGGGCCTCTAGTCCTATATAATAAAAGGGTAATATGCAAATAGACCAAATGGCAGAACAACCAAACAACCAATCAAAGTGTAATATGCTAATGATATGCTAAAGCTGCTCAACCGTTTGCTATGACATGCACTGACCATCAGGGGGCAGACAGTCAACTGGTCGACCAGCATTTATTGCCATTTTGTTAATTGTTTACTGGCTGTTTTTGTATGTCTCTCTATGCCTTTCTTATCATTTGCCTAGTGTGTAGTCATCACTCAACCAGCCTTTAGGTTTTCTTAAGAAAAATTGCTCTAGTCCTAGCTGGTGTGGCTCAGTGAATAGAGCATAAGCCTGTGTACTGAAGGGTTCCAGTTTTGATTTCTGTCAAGGGCATGAACTTCAGTTGCAGGCTTGATCCCTGGCTTTGGTCAGCACTAACGTGGGAGGCAACACATCAATGTTTCTCTCCTCCCCCTACCCCTATTCTCTCTAAAAATCAATGGAAAAACATCCTTGGGTGAGGATTAACAAACAAAAAATAAATAAATAAAACTAAAAGTTACAATATTTTTTTTAAAAAAAAGAAAGAAAAAATTGTTCCATATGTAGCTGTAAAATCAGTATGTCCCTGTGAGGAGGTGAGTTCAGGATCTTATGTTGCCATCCTGAATTGGAATCTTAAACACACAGATTTTAGGAGCATCTTCATCTAATACATGAAAAAACTGGTACATATTTTATCTGACTCATGTAACCCACCTCTTCTCTCTCAGTATTTTTGTGCTAACTAATTACTTTAAAGCTCTTCTGGCTGGGACTGCTCATTAGCAGGGTCAAATTTAATAAACATAAGAATGCATTAGGGTCTGGCTTTAATTCCATGCATTATGCATTGTTATTCCAGGTTTGATTTTCTATTTTCTTTCTTTCTTTTTCTTTTTTTTACCGTAATATATTTTAACATGTATTCCATGTGTGGATGTTTCTTATTTTCAAAGTTTGATTCCAGCATAGTAATTGAAGAGATATAATATTAACCCTAATGTGGAAAGTAACTGGTTATCCAACTACATATCTATATACACTGAATGGCCAGATTATTATGACCACCTGACGTTTGTAGGCAAATTACCTATGATTTCGCACTGAAGTTGCTAGAGGGCCAGACCATTATAAATAGGGAAGCAAGTTGTTTACCATGAGAGTAGAAGTGATTTTTTTTTTCTGAAGATATGGTTTAACAATGCGATTTAACAGCTTTTGAACATGGGATACACACACACACACACACACACACACACACTCTGGGCGGCCAGATTATTATGACCACCTGACGTTTGTAGGCAAATTAGCCATACACTGTATCATATGGGATATGGAAGGGGAGAGGGGCC
>NW_006297017.1:613869-614317 GCF_000327345.1 Myotis davidii | reverse complement strand
GTGGGTTGCCGTGGTGACCCAGCATTGACTGCTGAGGGGGCTGCAGATCAGGCCCAGAGAGAGGCCTGCAGAGAGAGAGGCAGGGTCTGATCCACAGCCTCTGTGGCAACTGTTGATCAGCAGTTGCCTCCCTTTTTCTCTCCTGGCTTTGCCAGCAGCTGTGCCTCTGTTTCTCTCCCGGCCTCAGTGGTGGCTGCTAGTTAGCCCCTCCTCTTTGACCAGGCCCAGAGATAGGCCTGGAGATGCTGACTTGCATAGAAACCAACCAATCAGAGCCTAATCTGGGTGAAGTGCCAGGAGCCAATGGCTGCCTAGGAGGTGGAGCTTTTGATGCTGACTGGCATTGAAACTGACCAATCAAAACCTAATATGGTTGAACTGCAAAGGCAGAACCTAAGGTTGGGGCTGAGGAGGGGTTTTAAGGGCAACAGTTTGGTGTAAGGTGTAG
>NW_006297017.1:594969-613804 GCF_000327345.1 Myotis davidii | reverse complement strand
GGTCCCCAGGGCCGGCTAAGGACCCGCGGGCGTCCGGGGTAGGTGAGCGAGGTAGCTGGAAACGTGGTTTGCGTCCGTGCTCCCAGGGAAGCGGCGCCGCGGCTTCCTGCGCGCACTACCTATACTAATAAAAGGGTAATATGCTAATTAGACCCGTTCGACTGGCCATTTTATGGACATCCGACTTCCTTCCAGACAATGCCATGGTGGTAGGGGCTGAGGCAGAGGCCATTAGGGATGATCAGGCCAGCATGAGAGGGCTGTTGTGGGTGAGATCAGGCCAGCAAGGGAGGGCAGTTGGGGGAAACCAGGCCGGCAGGGGAGAGCAGTTGGGGGTGAGATCAGGCCTGCTGGAGTTGGGAGCAAACAGACCAGCAGGGGAGGGCTGTTGGGGGCAAGATCAGGCCAGCAGGGGAGTGCTGTTGGGAGCAAGATTAAGCCAGCAGGGGAGGGTAGTTGGGGGCGACCAGGCCAGCAGGGGAGGGCACTTGGGGGCAAGATCAGGCCGGCAGGGGAGGGCGGTTGGAGGCGAGATCAGGCCAGCAGGGGAGGGCAGTTGGGGGAAATCGGGCCAGTGGGGGAGCAGTTGGACATCGATCAGGCTGGCAGGGGCATGGTTAGGGGGTGATCAGGCTGGCAGGCAGAAGCAGTTAGGTGCAATCAGGCAGGCAGGCAGGCAGGCGAGCTGTTTTGAGCCAGCAGTCCCGGATTGTGAGAGGGATGACCGACTGCCCACAGGAATCAGGGCTAAACCGGCAGTCGGACATCCCCCAAGGGGCCCCAGATTGGAGAGGGTGCAGGCTGGGCTGAGGGACAACCTCCCCTCCCAGTGCATGAATTTCATGCACCAGGCCTCTAGTTTGTTAATAAGTGTGTTGATATCACTTTGCAAGATTGACAGTGCTACTGAGTAATTAAAAGAGCATAGAACATGAACAATATATTGCTTAAAAACCAGATTTTTTTTTTTTACTTTGCCACTACTTACAGTAAAATATCATTTGGCAAGATAGAAATGTTGGTGTGCATGGTCACATCTGTAAGGTAAAAAATGAAATTATTATCTTGAAAACTAAAGCTAAAGAAGTTCATCACCACCAAACCAGCATTATATGAAATGCTGAAAGGTATTCTTTAAGAAGAGGAAGGGAATATATTTACTTTGCCACTACTTACAGTAAAATATCATTCGGCAAGATAGAAATGTTGGTGTGCATGGAAGAGATTTCATAAGCAAGGAACATTTACTCTCTGTAGGTAACTAAGCAGAATTCTGTCAATCTTATTCAAGATTTTGGGTTATTGGTTCACTTCTAAATATTATATAATTAGAATATTATTGAAATAATTTACAGATTCAAATTTTATAAAGTTTTAAAAATGGCTATACAATTATAGTTTTGAATCTTTTTACTGAGTCAAATTTTTCTTTTTTGTAATATTCTCTAAATACTACTAAGATTTTGAGCCACACCAAGTTCATTCTAACATGATAAATTTTAATTACTGTGTTTTAAATTAACTTTTGTTTATTCTTACCCTTATCCTTCCTAGAAGTATTTTATTATATGCTTATTAGGTAAATTCCAATATAGTAACTTTATTATTGTGCTCTATGTTTTTCAAGTCCCTAAAATATATGGCATCTATTTTAAGCACAATATTGCAGATGTAGTTCTAACTATCCAAGAATACCCTGCAAAGAATAAGAAGCAGCTACATAAAAAGAGTAAGTAACTGATTAGAAGGAGAACTTAAGAAAGACTACAAAATAAATAGATATTAATTTATTCTCTCAGTTACTATGGCATGATCAATACTTGATAAGTAAATACATGTTGATGGATAGATAAGTTACAGAATATCTTGGTAATTGTTTCCTAAGGCAACTAAAAAATAGTTACGGAAACTTCCAGTTACAGAACTTCAAGCATGTTTTTGAGTGGGCATAAAAATTAGGGTCTAAAGACCCCCTTCATTGTATAACCTTAGCCAAATCACTTAATTGGAGTTTTGTAGTTACAAATGGGAGCCATAGTAACACCCTGATAAATCAATTCAAAATAAAAATAAAAAATAAAAGAAATAAATAAATGCTAACTGACTGGATGCTTTATAATGAAAATATTAATTCAGTTTACCCAATTTAATGCTGACACATTCTCACTCCCTAAATTTTTTACTGAGATTATAATGAGGCACTTTGGAAATGCTAAAAGTTTAAAAGTGACATTTTTAATGTTATCATTCTCAAAATTTTCTAACCTACAGTTTTTACTAGAGCTTAATCATTGATCTCTAAAAATAATACACACACACACATACACACACACACACACATATATATATATATATAAAAGACTAAGTGATCATCGCAACTGAACGGACAACTGAATAGGTTGCATGGGGTGACCAGGCCAGCAGGGGGGTTAGTGAGGGATGACCAAATGACTGAGCAGCAGGCTGCAAAAATGGCACCCACAGCCAATAAGGAGGGAATATGCTAATTGATTGCCACACCCTAAAAGATGGCAGCACCCATAGCCACAAGACGGTGGCACCCAATTCCCTCAGCCCCCCACTCACCCAGGGCCGGCCCAAGGCACAGGCGAGCCTTGGATGGTTGCTGCCCAACCGCTCAGGGCCAGCCCGAGGCTCAGGTAACCAGGGTCGGCTGAGGCTTGCGCTGCCGGCAGTGGCAGCAGCAGAGGTGTGAGGGGTGTCACCTTCCCCTGATCACTGGGTTGCCCCCCGCCCCTGAGGGCTTCTGTACTGTGAGAGGGGGAAGGCTGGGCAGAGATACGCCCCCCCCCCAGTGTATGAATTTTCATGCACCGGGCCTCTAGTGTGTGTGTGTGTGTGTGTGTGTGTGTGTGTGTGTGTATAATATACTTATTTAAGAATATGATGACCTATATACTGTGAGAGAACCAATTATGTGGTGAGTTTGAGGAGCTTTAGGAATTGAAATTATTAGGGATTTAGGTAATTAATTATGTTTCATAAATAAAGTGATATGGCAATAGTAAAGTATTATACTGACCTTCAAACAGTATCTGTATTGAAAGAGAGAAGTGATTCCTATGGGATATGCCAGTCATTTAATTTATTTAGTAATTCCTTAGGGAAATACTGGACAATTTATATTCATTCACTGGCTTGTGATGTAATGATGTGCTTGGCAGAGGTAAGTTAGTTTAACAAGCTGAACTGCTTACACAGAATCTGTAAATATTGCATGATTTGAAGCATTAATTGGGTGTTTTGATTTCACAGACTGAAATGAAGGGCTTCTGGGAGGAGTTTTGTAGCTTTTGTAGTATTTGCCAGTTTAATATTACTCAATGAAAGGTCACCAGCTTGAAATGCATGCTAAACTTATTTTGAATTTACATCATAGTAATCATTCTAAGTTTCTGTGCATGATACCGGAAATTTGCAACCAGTGATGAAACTGGTGCCTACATTAATTAATGGTGTCTCCCAATCTGTAGTTCTGATGAAATGAAATAAAGAAGTTGTTTTATGAGGTTTCTATTGAAAAATATTTATCTTTATGTAGGATTGTAGATAGCAAAGGAAATGATTTTTCAAAGGTTTTTGTCATGCAAAATAAATTAATATTTTTACCTCATATAATACCTGATTTTGTGCATTTCATAGGAGAACAGTATTCTGGTTTATAAATGACCCTGTAGAAAGGATGTTACAAAATCTGTTACTGAAATTTGAATAAAACTGTCATTGTAAACTTTAAATATGTGATGCAAAAGAAATAGTAATTAAATATGCTATTAATTTACTGTATATTAATAGTTTAGATTTCAAAATTAGTGGTGGAAAATTTTGCATTTTTAATTATGCATTTCCCTGTGTAAATAATATTATCTTGTAAAAGTAATGGCATGTCTTCCATTTTTAATAGGCAATACAGAGTTTACTAGAAGTTTATTAGCATAGACTTTGAACGCTACAGTTGTTTTTAACTATCTAGAAAGGTGTATTTTCAGGGTATAAATAAGGCATAGAAACCATTTTTGCCCATATTTTCAAAATGGATCTTGAAACCATTTCTGAGGCAGCTCAGATATCTAAAAATGTTCTCTGGAAAGCATTAAAATGCCATCTTAGTCCTTGTTTAGACATTATTGATTTTATATTATAAGTAGA
The DNA here is from genome assembly GCF_000327345.1 of Myotis davidii. NCBI lineage: Eukaryota > Metazoa > Chordata > Mammalia > Chiroptera > Vespertilionidae > Myotis > Myotis davidii. The sequence goes on along the minus strand of NW_006297017.1, from coordinate 609,634 downwards.
TGAAAAGTTCACTTGGGGAATACTGCTGTATAATTGCTGCAATGACCTAGCCATCTAATACTACCCAGGGCAAAAGCCATTTACTCAAAATCAATGTGAAATATACATTTATCCTTTTGAGACTTCTAGGGTATAGAGAAGAAAAGAGGGAAGACATAACATATGAAGAGCAATATTTAATAATTTGACTTTAAAAGTAATGGTAATTACATCCTTACTAATTCTCAAATGCAGATGACTTCATGACTCTGAATTCTGGAGCCGTAGGGTTTATTGAGAATAAAATAGACAAGTCAATAACTTCCGCAAAAAAATCAGTGTTTGAAAGAAGGAATCTTGTATTAGTGTGTGAAGGTAGCTTTACAAAACTGCTCAAATGTCATGCTCCTTGTTTAAGCACATGGTTACATAAAAGACTGGGCAAGTCTTCTATTTTATCTCTCCTTACATTATATCCACATGAAAATTCTTCTTAACCTCGGTAATATTAGACAGATTTGTAAAACTCAAGTTTTGCTCTATTAAGTCCAACTTCTTATTTGATCCCAAGAATATGAGAGGGTGGTTGGGCATTGATGGATAGCCTTTATTGGAGAGATGGACTTACCATGAGCAAATGAAGCGTCCACTTCATGCCTTCTTGGGAAGGACTCTTTGTGTGGCCCTGAAATGTATATAAGTATATTCATGTTGGTTTGTAAAACTTAGGTTTATAAAATGGTAAGATATTTTTAACTTTATGTGATTGCTTTTCCAATCCAAATATTCATGATTTGTTTACTTTCCTTGAAGAGTCCAAAACTGTATTATCTTGAGACCCCACACACTCAGGATCTGCTCCCACTTTTGACAAGACCCATGAAATTATCCAAGTTGAGTGTGTAGGTCGGGGTGTAGTGTATCACCAATAATGTGTTCTTGGTCTCGATGTCCAGGTTCTGTGTCACCCTGATTGACCAATTTCCAACTGAAAAGGATAAGTCATGTATGAAATCAATATCTAGCAAGAACAGAACTTGTATTTCTAATGCACCTTAGTACAATGTTATTTTAACAACTTGCTATACCCTTGCAAGCAGGACATCAACATTTCCAGCAATCAGAGCTTCCATCTCCACTATTTCTCACACCCACCCATGAATGCAATGATAAAAAAAAAAAACTTTCCAAGTGGATCATTATCTATGAGAGATAAATTCTGAACCTAATGATTTCTAGTGTATTCTCTGGTATACAAAGAATGTATAAAAGTTAGAACTTATCTTCAGTGTGTGAGGCAATTAAAAAGATTAGAAATTTCCCTTCTGAGTTGGAAGCAGAAAAACATTGTCTTCAGACCCTTTAAGACAGTGTTTCTCAACTTGTGGGTCGCGACCCCTTTGGGGGTCGAACGACCCTTTCACAGGGGTCGCTTAATACCATCGGAAAACAAATATATAATTGCATATTGTTTTTGTGATTTATCACTATGCTTTAATTATGTTCAATTTGTAACAATGAAATTGGGGTTACCACAACATGAGGAACTGTATTAACCTTCCCCGGCAGAAACGTGTATACTCGTTTTTACAAAATGTTCTTTTTCAGTCGTCGACGAGTATACTAAGAAAATATGGTAAAAAAATATGGTTTATAGGAAGACGAGTTACAAACTGTTTTCATAACCAGCATCAAAAATACTATATAGAACCAAAATAAAAAAATTAGTCTGAAAAAGAAACGTTTTTAACAAAAAAATTGTTGGGGAAGGGGTTAAAGGGTTGCGGCATTAGGAAGGTTGAGAACTACTGCTTTAAGGCATCAAAGCTGCTCACTTAATGCTTCATCATTCTGCCTTCTACCTGTGCACCCTACATTCTTCTATCTAATGCAGGGGTGGGCAACTCTTATGTGTAAGAACCAAAGGATTCATTCATTCCTTAATTCATCTATTTAAGAAATATTTATTTAAGATATTTCTGAGTCTAGCTTTCTTTTAGAAAAGGAGCAAGACAAATTCGGGTACTACTTTTAAAGAACTTAAACTGGCAAAACTTTGATGCCATGATAGTCATTGCAATGTCAACAGAGAGGATCAGCCCTGAAGAAGCAAGAATAGCACATCATCTACCTTGGAAATGCACCAGGACTTTCTGCCTGGCATATTCAGAGAAACCCAAGACTCATCATCTAAGCAGTGGTTCTCAACCTGTGGGTCGCGACTCCTTTGGCGGTCGAATGACCCTTCCACAGGGGTCGCCTAAGACCATCCTGCATATCAGATATTTACATTATGATTCATAACAGCAACATTACAGTTATGAAGTAGCAACAAAAATAATTTTATGGTTGGGTCACCACAACATGAGCAAGTGTATTAAAGGGTCGCGGCAGAAGGTTGAGAACCACTCGAATTTGATGAAATCCTACTTATTTTTATATTGTTGCTTGTGCTTTACATGTCATATCCAAAAAAATCATTACCAAGACCCATATCAAGGAGGTTTATTCCTATAGTCTTAAATTTAAGTCTTTAATCCATTTTGAGTTAATTTTTGTGAGTGGTGTAAGATATGGGTTCAGTTTAATTATTTTACATGTGAAAATCCACTTACCCCAGCACCATTTATTAAAGAGACTGTCTTTTCTATGTTGAATATTCTTGGCCCCCTTGTCAAATATTAGTTGACTATGTATGCTTAAGTTTATTTGTGAGCTTTCAATTCTGTTCCATTGGTCTATCTGTCTGTTATTATGCAAGTACCATACTTTTTTGATGACTTAGCTTTATAGTATAGCTTAAAATCAGGTAGTGTGATGCCTCCTCCTGTGTTCTTCTTTATCAAATTTGTTTGGCTTTTGGGGGTCTTTTGTGATTCCACATACATTTTAGTGGTGTTCTTGATCTTAGAAGAAAATTTTTTATTCTTTCATCATTGAGTATGTTGTTAGCTGTGGTTTTTATTATGTTGGCATAGGTTCCTTTTATGTCTTATTTGTTGCATTTTTATGAATGGATGTTGAATTTTGTCAAATGCCTTTTTCTGCCTTTATTGATATGACCATATGATTCATTACTTTCACTCTGTTAATGTGAAATATCGCATTAATTGATTTGCATATGTCGAACCATTCTTGCATCCCAAGGGTTCATTCAATTTGATCATGGTGAATGATCCTTTTAATGTGCTCCTGAATTTCTTTTGCAAGTATTTTATTGAGAATATTTTTTATATTTATAAGGGATATTGGCCTATACTTTTTTTTCCTAGACATATTGTATCCAGTTTTAGTGTCAGGATAATTCTGGCCTCGTAACATTAGAGAATATTCTATCCTCTTTGATTTTTTTTGGAAGAGTTTGAGAAGTATTTACATTGATTTTTCTTTAAATGTTTGATACAATTCACCAGCAAAACCATCTGGTTCTGGGCTTCTACTCATTGGGAGAGTTGTAATTTTGTAAAATGTTTTTTATTTCTTCTAGGTTGTTCAGTTTGTAGTTATATAGTTGTTCATAGTAGCTCCTAATAATCTTTTGAAATTTTGTATTACCAGTTGTAATGTCTCCTGTTTCACTTTACAATTTTAGAGATTTGGTCCCTTTCTCTTTTTCCCTAAGTTAGTCTAGTTAAGGGTTTGTCTATTTTGTTTCTTTTCAAAAAAACAAATTCTTCACTTGGTTAATATTTTCTATTGTTTTTCTGTTCTCTGTTTTATTTATTTCTGCCCTAACCTTTATTGTTTCCTATCTTCTGCTAACTATGAGCTCAGTTTGTTCTTCCTTTTCTAGTTCCTTAATGCATAGAGTTAAGTTGTTTATTTGGGATGCTTTTTTGCTTCTTAATGTAGGCATGTATATTTGTGAACTCCCTTCTTAAAACTGCTTTTGCTATATCCCATAAATTCTGGTATGTAGTGTTTACATTTTTATTTGTCTCAAGAAAAATTTTTTAAAATTTCTCCCTTAATTTCTTCTTTGTTTAGGAGCTTAGCACCTTTTAACATCATGCCATTACACTAAAATCAGATTCCTTGTCATAGCTTATGAAGATTTTAACTTTCAGATATTTTCTATACAAAGGCCATCTAAGTATTTTATCTTTTCCTAGAATGTTTCAAGTTCTTTTTCTTCTATGGGCCTTCTCAAATGTTCTTGTCTTCATAATACTTTGCTTTTTATGACCCTCATTCTTTAGGTCTTGACCTAAAATTGATTTATTTATAAATTCCTATCCTCACACCTTATCTAAGCAGGGCCCCCTTGTCAGTCTCTTTATTATTACAGACTGTCACTTTATAGAATTATATATTTATTTATTTACTTGTGTTTTTTTTGTCAACCACTTCTACTACAAGCTAAACTCTCTGAGGTCAACACAAGAGCTTCATTTATTTAGTATTTATCATCCAGAACCTAGTACAAAGCCAAAAGCTTACAGGTATTCACAAATTTTATTCGATGAGTTTTTTTTAAAGGACATTAAGGTAGATAATAAAATGAATTTCACAATATTATATGACTGATAACCAAGTTAAGAACTAGGACTCATACTCAAATTCATTCGTTGTTTATAAAGGTCTAAGTGTTAGCGGGGAAAATCAATAAAAATGTAGTTTATATGTAATATATCTAGTCCTGGTATATTCAGTGTTTTGGTAATTCATACCAAATGTTGATGAACCAGTCATTGAAATATCCCTCAGTAAATGGTTCATTATTTAAGTTATGCATGATTGTAAGGTTTGTGTTTATACTACTTGGAATAATAATTTCCATTAGCCTCAAGTACTTTAGAAGTACGTATTAAAAATTCACAAGTGAAATATATAGTGTTATTTATTTATTTAAACAGATACCCTCAAGGTTCTCTATTATACAGCTTGATCTACTTTAGTAGAAATCTCTGATAAATATTTAATGGTATCTAAATATCAATTCTTTAAAACTGTTTCATATTTTATACTAAGTGTATATTAATGCTAATTGGTATCATATCCCTGTGTCAGAATAGAATAGATTGCTCCAAATTGAACAGTAAAATATTAAAGACTACAACAACAAATACTTATTTCCTGCCATATATCTGTCATTGATTGTATTAGGCTCTGTTCCATATAACCTTTACTTTAGGACTTAGCCTAAGTGAATAGCCTCTTTCTGGAACTTTGTTAGTTGTTATTGCAGAGGAAACCTAAAATGCTATGAAACATGAGCTGGTTTTTAAATCTTCTGCTCAAAAAGAAAAGAACTCTTATCATTTGCAGCAACTTGGGTGGACCAGAAGAGTATTATGCTAAGTGAAAGAAGTCAGTCAGAGAAAGATAAGTATCACATGATCTCACTCATATGTGGAATCTAATGAACAATGTAGATCCAAAGACATAAAAGCATGGAACAGACTGATGGATTTCAGAAGGAAGGTGGGGGTGGGTGGGGAGTGATTAATTAACCAGGGAACTTACTATATGCATATATGCATAGCCCATGGACACAGACATTAGAGTGGTGGAGAGGGTCAATGGGAAAGAAAAAAGGGGGGAAATCTGTAATACTTTCAACATTAAAGATAAATTTTTAAAAATCCTCTGCTCAAGATAAATGTCACTTCTATTCTTATTTCATCACACAAAGCAAGTTATTTTATGAAGTATGAAGTCATTGTGATAAATACAAATAATTCTTCCTGAGGGTGTGGCACTGAATGTCACACATTAATAAGCATAACGCAAATAAACTTATTTTTCTTCTCCAAAAGCAAAATATTTCCCGTTGCGCACACCAAACAAGTCAGTACAAGACTAATGACGTGGCAATCAGCTGCTAAAATATTTGCTGCTAGTATTAGTGGAGAGAATGGTGTGCCTGAGTGTAAGGCACATAAGGGAAATGAATGGAACATGACTATAGTAATCAGTCATTAGTAAACATTGTAGTTCATTATTAATAATTATGTATAACAGGATATAAAAATTAAGTTATGAAATCTTTATTAAAACATTTCTTACATACCACTATATTGGCTGGGCCACAAAAATATTCATTGTGGGCCACATGTGGCCCGTGGCCCGTGAATTTGACATGCTTGCTCTAGAGAGATCCCTTACCTCTTCTACCATATGAGGATACAGCTAGAAGTCTCCAAATTAGAAGAAGGCCTTTATCAGACCATGATGTCACCCTGAACTTGATCTTTAAGACTCATGAAATATGAAAAATAATTTTCTATTGTTTTATAATCCACCTAGTCTGTGATATTTAGTTATAGCAATCAGAAAAGATGAAAACATACACCATGCCCAATTTTGAGTCTTTAGAAACAAAATAACAAAAAATAAATAATCGTGTGTTTAGAACTAGAACCTTCGTTTTAATACAAAAAATAGCCTGTAAGCACTATTATGTTATACTAATTATTGTATGACATATTGGATATTGGAAGCCGTTTTGGAAGAAGGGTGATGATGTTGCTATTTCTGTCAAGAGCCAGAGGGTGATTAAGGTCAGTGTTGCATGTACATTCCCCAAAATAACATATTATTAAAAATTAAGAACAATAATAAATGATAATATTTTAGGTAAATGTTCCTTGATAGACCTAATATGAATTTTGAGAAAGTAGGTTTCATAAATAATGATGTAGTTGAGAAGACATCAATTCATTTATCTGTAATGGTGACATTACCATGGACTAAAATTTGCTTTCAAAGATCAATAGTAAGTTTAGGAAACTGCCCCCAAAGAGTTCAGAGTTTTCAAGGTTATCAAGATGTAGACACAGAGAAAAGGTATGGTGTGGGTAATTTAGAAAAAGTTATAGATGTCAGGATTAAATGACATAAGAGGGCAGTGATTGGCAAAGTAGAATCTAAATTATATCATTGAACAACCAGTTAGTCTAAACCTGGTACTGACCAACCGGTCTGTTTAGAGTCAGACATAAAAGAAACTCACATATTCTTGCCTAAAAATGGTATTTATCCTCCTGGAAAGCTTAGGAACGTTACTATGACAGTCTCTAGACAGATAAGTCAAATTATTTTATTAGTGAAATAACAGATACTCTGTCTAATTGCTACCACATCTAGGTTATGCATTTCTTTATTGTACACTAGAGGCCTGGTGCAAAAGATTCATGCACTGGGGTGGGGGGGGGGGTCCCCTCAGCCTGGCCTGCACCTTCTTGCAGTCCGGGACCCCTTGGGGGATATCGCATACCAGCTTAGGCCCGATTTCCAGGGGATTGGGCCCAAGCCAGTAGTCAGACATCCCTCTTGCTGTGTGGGATGTCTTAGAAGGCAGTCCAGGATCACTCGCTCCTTACCACCCACCTGCAGTGGAGGCAGCGAGGCTCCTGCCACTGCACTCTTGCCAGCCATGAGCCTGGCTTCTGGATGATCAGCACTCCCTCTGTGGGAGTGCACAGACCACAAGGGGGCAGCTCCTGCATTAAGCGTCTGCCCCCTAATGGTCAGCGTGCCTCATAGTAACCAGTCATTCTGCCATTCAGTTGATTTGCATATTAGGGTTTTATTATACAGGATAATATAACTTCTTAGTCTTCCAGTTGTCAGCCTCTTTCTCTTGGGTGGTTTATCATGTATTAGAATTTGTCAGCACAATTAGACATAGACTATTCTTCTCAGGAACATGATCATTATGTGAAAATATATGTCTCAGAGCCCATGTGAGGGGAAAACAAATGCTACACCTGGGTGCTGAATATTAACCTACGTAGATTTAGGGTAGTGATAGTGGAAAGGAGAGAATAGTGTTTTGTGTCCTGATTTATCTTGGTAGAAATTCCACCAAGGCTTCTAATATGGGAGAGTTGAGGAAATTGTATTTGGCATCAGAACATCTTTTGAATAATGATGTAGTGAGACAAGCACCTCAGACCCAATTTATGGTGCTTAATTCTCTTGTAATTCTTTTATTTTTTTTAAACAGGCTTATCTCTGTACATCAGAAGTAGGGCTATGCTTCTACATTTCTTCCATCAGAAATGTGATAGTACCTATTCCTTATAATTCATTTATTACTAAGACTTAAGAGGATTAAAAGGCTCATTGGCACAAATGAGATTTATCTTAGAAGGTCAGATGTATTAGTGCTGGAAAATTTAAGTGTCTATAATGTATAATTATATAATACTCTAGAGGCCCGATGCATGAAATTCATGCAAGGAGCTCGGCCCTCACAGCCCCAGCTGCCTCGGCCTTCACATCTCTGGCTGCCTCGCAGCCCCGCGGCCCCATGGCCCTACAGCCCCACCCACTGGTCTTTCCAGTAGGTAGTTCCAGAAGGTCATTTTGAAAGGTCATTCCGCTGTCCAGTCTAATTAGCATGTTAGCTCTTTATTATATAAGATATATATGTATTCATATATCTGTAGAGTTTGTGTGTATGTGTGACTGTCAATGCAGGTTTAAGTTTGGTTGTTTACTTTACAAAACTACTTCAGTCAAAGCAGGCATTCCATAAAATAACATAATTTGATTCTCCTAATTTGAGTCTCTTCTTTTTTTTCAATGAAATATAATGGCAATATATTTTTGTGGAACTTCCTAATTTAGATCCACAGAAGAAACTGCAACAAGGCTCTCTTAATTAGGGTTCTATTCATTTGGGCTGTTTGATAAGCGGTAAGCCATTGAATCAAAATTCCCTTTATTTAAATGGTCTAGCCATTGTAGTAAAGAAACAGTGAATACATTTTAATATATTCCATGAACTACATGTGCTAGATTACAGTATTGTCAAAAATGCATAGTATTCCTTTCATCTAGATCCTCTCTATGGGAGAACTATATTTACCTTCTCATAGATTTTGGGCTTAGACATGTTATTGCCTTTGAGGACAAATATTTTGGCAAGTGTCATGTGGATTTTCTAAGTGGAGGCCTTGACAGTCATTGAATGATACCGTTATATCTCTTCTCTCAGTCAAGAGCTGGGCAGCATTCCAGATACAGGTGGCTCTCTTATCCTAGTTTTGGAGTGAAGTGGATATTGAAAAGAGAATAGGCAGAATTAAACATCTATTATTGTGTAAGCCATCAAGATTTGAGGCTGAATGTTCATCATAATATAACTTAGCTTATGATTTATAAAGAAATGTTTCCCAAAAGAATTTAATGCAAAGATATAATTCATTTCTCTTATACAAGCACACAGGCACTAAGGATACAGCAAATACAATAATTTTATAATAATTCTAATATCAGATAGTATAATATAAGAAATTATGTTAGACATAAATTTAATAACTAGTGTTTAGAGCTCTGGCCTTTCATACAGTGCTAAGGGAATATAAATTGTTACAATATTTCCAAAGGGCAATTTTTAATTTATGTTAAATTATTAAAATACAATCTTGGACACAGTAATCTTACTTTCAAGAAAAATATAACAAAAAAACAAAATATGCAGATGAAGTTATTTTATGTACAAATTTTGAAGCAATTTAATGTTCAAAAGTAAAAGATTGGTAAAATGAATCATCACCCATAAACCAAAATATTATGTAGCTATTAAATAATATTATGGAGAAATATTCAATGATATAAATATTTTTGATAAAGAGAAAAAGCAAGCTAGACTTGTAAATAATGCATTACCTCAGTTCTTTTAAGTCATAAACATGTACATGGAGACTGGGAAGAAATGAATCCACAATTTTGACAGTGGTTATCAGTACATAGTTTAACTTTAAAAATTGACATGTAATACTTTTAGAACTGGAAAATTGTTATGAATTTCATTACAAATAAAATGTGGTAAGAAAGGGGGAATATATATTTTTCATATATAGCACATAAAGTTCCAAAATATGCCTTAAGTGAGAAAAGCTCTGTCCTTGGTTCTCCCTGCCCAATTTGTTAGGTGCTATTACATCACACCTTCATCTTGACATGGTAATTTTTAAAATACATTTTTTATTGATTTCAGAGAGGAAAGGAGAGGGAGAGATAGAAACATCAATGATGGGAAAGCCATATACAGGGGATCAAGCCTGCAACCTGGGCATGTGCTCTCACCGGGAATCAAACCATGACCTCCTGGTTCCTAAGTCCATGCTCCACAACTGAGCCATAAAGACTGGGCTTGACGTGATGTTTTAATTACATTTATACTGGTTTTGAAGTTGGGATAATGGAGTTGTTAAATCAAGGGATTCAAATCTTTAATTTAGACTAAATGCTGGGGTAACAATATTCATATCTGACACAATAGGCCTCAAAGTGAAGGCCATAACAAGAGATAATGAAGACCACTTCATAATACTAAAGGGATTGATACAACAAGAGGATATAACTCTGATAAACATATATGCACCCAATGCAGGAGCATGCAAATTATATATATAGACACTTTTGGATGATTTTAAGGAAGAGATCAACAGTAACACAATCATAATAAGGCACTTGAACACCCCACTGACATCACTGAATAGAACTAGACAAAAAATCAACAAGGACACAGCAATCCTAAATGACACATTAGATCAGATGGAATTAATTGAAATTTTCAGCAAATGCCACCCTGAAGCTAGAGAATATTCGTTCTTCTCAAGTACACATGGGACATTTTCAAAGATAGACCGCATATTAGGACACAAACTAAGTCTCTACAAGTTCAAGAAGATTGAAATGGTATCAAATATCTTTTCAGATCACAATGGCATAAAATTAAAAATCAACTACAATAAAAACACTCAAAAGCATTCAAACCCATGGAAGCTAAATAGCATGTTATTAAACAGTGAATGGGTTACCAAAGAGATTGAAGAAGAAATAAAAACGGACTGGAAACAAATGAAAATGAACACACAACAGCCCCAAATCTAGGGGCCACAGTGAAAGCAGTCCTGAGAAAGAAGCTCATAGCATTACAAGCCTACCTCAAAAATTAAAGTTTTAATAAGTTGTCTAATGCTACAACTTAAACAATTAGAAAGAGAATAATAAGAAAAGCCCAAGTAAGTAGAAGAAGGATGGAAATAATAATGATAGGAGCAGAAATATGTGACATAGTAAAAAAAAAAATTAATAAAACCAAGGGCTGGTTCTTTGAAAAGATAAACAAGACTGATGAACCGCTAACCAGACTCGTCAAGAAACAAAACAAGAGGACCCAAAATGAATAAAATAAAAAACAAAAGAGGTGAAGTAACAACTGGTCCCATAGAAATACAAAGGTCCATAAAAAAATACTATGAATAACTGTATTCCAACACTGGACAACCTGGATTAAATATACTTAGAAAAATACATTCTTCCAAAAGTGCATCAGGAAGACTCAGAAAACCTATAGACCTATAACTACTGATGAAATTGAATCAACAATAAAAAAAACAACCAAAAAAACCCAAAAAAACAACAGCAAAAACATCAAGCAAACAAAAGCCCTGGTCCAGACAACCAACCTCACAGGGGAGTTTTACAAAACATTCAAAGAACTAACAGCTATCTTCCTCAAACCATTCCAGAAAATCCAAGAGAAGGAACACCTCCAACCTCTTTTTATAAGGCCAGCATTACCCTATTTCCAAAACCAGATGAGGACACTAAAAAGAAAGAGAATTACAAGACAATATCCTTGATGAACATAGATGCTAAAATCCTCAATAAAATATTAGCCAAAAGATCATACACCATGACCAAGTGGGTTTTATTCCAAGGATGCAAGGCTGGTATAATATTCACAAGTCAATAAATGTGATCCATCACATAAACAGATTGAAAGACAAAAATCAAAAGATCATATCAATTGATGCAGAAAAAGCATTCAATAAAATCCAACACTGTTTTTTGATAAAAGCTCTCAGCAAAATGGGAATGGAGGAATTATACCAAAACATAATAAAGGCCATATATGACAAAACTACAATCAACATCGTACATAGTGGGTAAAAACTAAAACCATTTCCCCTAAGAACAGGAGCAAGACAGGGATGTCTGCTTTCACCACTCTTTTGTTATATAGTACTGGAAGTCATAGCCATAGCAATCAGACAAGAAGAAAAAATAAAAGGCATCCAAATTGGAAAGGAAGAAGTAAAACTCTCATTGATTGCATATGGCATGATATTGTACATAGAAAACCCTAAAGACTCCACCAAAAATCTACTAGATTTAATATACGAATTCTGTAAGGTAGCAGGATACAAAATTAAAACCCAGAAATATATGGCATTTTTATACACCAATAATGAACTCTCACTAAGAGAAATGAAAAAACAAACAAAAACAATCCCATTTACCATTGCAACAAAAAAATTAAGATACTTAAGAATAAACATAAGCAAGGAGGTAAAAGACCTGTACTTGGAAAACTACAGAACATTGAAAAAGGAGATGGAGGAAGATGTTAAAAAGTGGAAGAATATACCATGTTCATGGATTGGTAGAATTAACATCATTAAAATGTCATACTACCTAAAGCAATCTATAGATTTAGTGCAATCCCTATTAAAATATCAATAGCATATCTCAGGGATCTAGAATAAATACTCCAAAAATTTATATGGAACCAAAAAATACCCTGAATACCTGCAATAATCCTGAGAAAGAACAAAATTGGAGAAATCACAATCCAATATATCAAGTTATACTACAAAGCCATCAAAATCGAAACAGTCTGGTACTGGCACCAAAACAGGCATATGTATAGATTAATGGAAAAGAACAGAGAACCCAGAAATCAACCCAAGCCATTATGCTCAATTAATATTTGACAAAGGAGGCAAGAGCATACAATGGAGTCAAGACAGTCTCTTCAATAAATGGTGTTGGGAAAATTGGGCAGGTACATTCAAAAAAAGGAAACTAAACCACCAACTTACACCCTATACAAGAATAAACTCAAAATGATCAAAAGAGAGTGTAAGTCAGGAAAGTATAAAAATCCTAGAAGAAACCATAGGCAGCAAAATCTTAGATATCTCTTGTAACAATAAGTTCATGGATATATTGCCTAGGGCAAAGGAAACTAAGGAGAAAATAAACAAATGGGACTACTTCAAAATAAAAAGCTTCTGTACAGCAAAAGAAACCATAAAAAAATGACAAGATAGTCCACTGCATGGGAGAATGTATTTGCCAATGATACATCTGATAATGGGTTAATTTCTGAAATCTAGAAGGAACTCATGCAACTTAACAAAAGGAAGACAAGCAATACAATTAAAAAATGGGAAAAAAACTAAATAGACACTTTTCCAAAGTGGAAATACAGATGGCTAAGAGACATGAAAAAATGCTCAAAGCTACTAATCATCCGAGAGATGCAAATTAAAACTACAATGAGGTAACACTTCATACCCATCAAAATGGCTACCATCAACAAATGACAAGGGCTGACTAAGATGTGGAAAAAAAGAGAACCTTTGTACACTGCTGGTGGGAATGCAGACTGGTACAAAATGATGGGAAACTGTATGGAGTTTCCCCAAAGAATTAAAAATGGAACTGCCATTGGACCCAGTGATCCCATTTCTTGGAATATATCCTAAGAAACCTGAAATACCAATCAAAAAGAATATATGCACCCCTATGTTCATAGCAGCACAAATAGCTAGGATCTGGAAACAGCCCTAGTGCCCAACAGCAAATGAATGGATTAAAAAGAACCACGGTAACCATAATGGTTTGGCTCCATGGATAGAGCACAGGCCTGGGGAACTGAAGGGTCCTGGGTTTGATTCTGGTCAAGGGCACATGCCTGGTTTGTGGGCTTGATCCCCGTTAGGGGTCATGCAGGACGCATCCAATCAATGATTCTCTATCATCAGCATACTATCTTATCTAATAAAGAGGGGATATGCAAATTGACCAACACACTGTAATGGTAAAGATGGCTGCACCCACAGCAGAGGCCAAGATCCCATAACAAGCCTTATCGAGCAATCAGCAGGGACCTGAGGTTGCACCCCCTGCCTGGTGGGTCTTGACAGGAGACAGGCCATGCCCCTGCCCTGGGGCCAGGCTGGGGGACCTCAGGCCATGCCCCCTGCCCCAGCATTGGGCTAGGGGACCTGAGGCCGCACCCCCTGACCCATGCCAGGGGACCTCAAGGCGCACCCCCAGGCCCGGGCCAGGGGACCTGAGGTGCCCCCCTACCCAGCAGGGCTTCACGGGGGTGGTGCTTGCCGGGTCTGAATCTAGCCCAATGGGGGTGGGGCTGGCCCGGTCTGGGTCTTGCATGATTTTGAGGCACATTGGGTGGGTGGGGACTTGACTCTGGTTCCTGTGGCACACCCCAGACTCTGATAGGAGGAAGATTTTCATATATATTTTATTAATTTGCTTTCATCTCTGACACTTCTATTATAGAGAGAGGGCAAATAGCAATATTAAAATATTTCCTCTAATGAATTCCCTTTTAATGTGCATGAACTTCATGCACCAGGTCACTAGTGCAGCTATAAAAAAGAAAGACTTACCATTTGAAACAGTATGGATGGACCTGGAGAGTATTATGCTAAGTGAAAGAAGCCACTCAGAGAAAGATAAGTATCACATGATCTCACTCATGTGGAATCTAATTTAAAAAATACAATGGCCCTAACCGATTTGGCCCAGTGGATAGAGAGTTGGCCTGCGGACTGAAGGGGCCCAGGTTTGATTCTGGTCAAGGGCATGAACCTTGGTTGTGGGCACATCCCCAGTAGTGGGGGTGTAG
>NW_006297017.1:550609-594872 GCF_000327345.1 Myotis davidii | reverse complement strand
CCAGGGGTGGGTCTCGGTCCATCCTCCATGCCCCCGCCTGGCCCCTCCTGCCATGGCCCCTCGTCCCCTCTCTGCCAGCAGCCCCGCTCCCACTGCTGCCACTCCCATGTGCTGATGGTGCCAGCCATGCTCAGACCTGGTGATGGCACAGAGTGATTGGGGCCAGCGCCAGCAGTGTGTGCGAGCAGGGCCAGCACTATCAGCAGGTGTAAGCAGCGGCTGCTGCCCCAATCACCCCTCAGGAGCAGGGGGAGGTGGAGAAGCCATCAGGGTTGATCAGGCTGGCAGTTGCTGCTCACATCTGCTGATGGCTCCAAGTTATTGGGACCAGCACTGGGCACACAGGCAGGGGTGCGAGCAGGATCGGCGCTGGCAATGGGTGTGAACAGTGGCTCCAGCACTGGCATGGGTTTGAGCAGGGCCAGTAGCAGGTGTGAATACAGGCAGGACCATGGTGCACAGGAGCAAAGAATTTTCAGTAACCACTAGAGGCTCACCCAATGACAGCGACTGGTGCCCCACCTTGGTCTGGTGCCCCCGCTCACCTACTCCACCATCCCGCCATGGCCAACTCCCACTATGTTCCATGCACACCCCCTGGTGGTCAGCACACATTATAGTGACTAATTGTTTGGTTGTTCTGGTTGTCCTGCCATTCAGTCTATTTGCATATTAGCCTTTTATTATATAGGGTATGCATAACTCAAGTATACGGACATCAGAGTGGTGAAGGTCTCAGAGGGTAGGGTACTGGGTGGAAGAGGTCAATGGGGAAAGAAACACAAGTAAACAAAGGGGACATCTGTAATACTTGCAACAATAAAGATAAATTTTTAAAAATAAAGTTAGACTAAATGCAAGTGTCTTAACTATATTACTGCTGTCTGCTTTCTAACTATTGTAGGGATAGAGAATTCATGCTAATTAAATATTATTTAGTCATTAAATCCATCTGGGACTGCTGATAATTATGTCCCAATATGATTTCCTCTAAGATATTTCAAATACCATTGATAAATAGCTAAGAAAAAAATAAGGGGATTAATAGTAATTATTGCAAAGTGGTTTGCTATTAAATTAATTGAATAAAAAGTAAAGTAATTGGATTATGTATGATCTTTAACAGCTACTAGAGTTTAAACTTTAATTAAATTGTCATAGTCATTCAAAAAATGAATGTTTAAGCATAAACTATTTTTAAACAACAAGTATAGCAGAATACTAATCAGGGCAGCCTGTACCACCAGCCTTAAGTTAAAAGCTCCAGCCAACTGATTACCAATCACACATTATAATCACTGGGAAAAAAGTGTTGAGCTCTAGTAATAATTTGCAGGCTTTTCAAATATTATTACTTGATAAGTCAATTAACATCGACTAAGAAAACTCATTCTTAACAATTAGATGTATTGTGTGCATTAAAGAAAATCTAGGATTTTAATTTTTCCTGGAAGTTTTTAGAGGCAGACTTCCCCAACTAAGTCCAAAATTATGTTTTATCAACTATCTATACTAATAAAAGGGTAATATGTTAATTAGGCTGGGAGACCTTCCGGGAGACTGGCCAGGGAGGGCAGTTGGGGGCTGTGAGGCTGGTGGGGGAGGGCAGTTAGGGACAATAAGGCCAGTAGGGCAGGGCAGTTGGGGGCCAGAGGCCAGCAGGGGAGGGCAGTGAGGGCCATGAGGCTGGCCGGGGAAGGCAGTTGGGGGTGATCAGGCCAGCGGGGTGGGGCAGTTGGGGGCTATAAGGCTGGCAGGGGTGCAGTTGGGGGCTAGCAGGCCAGCAGGCAGAGTGGTTAGAGGCAATAGGGCAGGCAAGCAGGTGAGCAGTTAGGAGCCGGTGGTCCAGGATTGCGAGAAGGATGTCTGACTGCCAGTTTGGGATAGCGCCTAAACTGGCAGTCGGACATCCCCCAAGGGGTCCCAGATTGGAGAGGGTGCAGGCCGGGCTGAGGGACACCCCCCTCCCGTGCACGAATTTCATGCACCGGGTCACTATTTTCTATATATACCATGAAAGACATTTTAAACACATGATATAATTTTTCATGTCTATCTCATTCTAGTAATTTTTAAAGTAAAAATACATAAACAAAAATATTGTATATGAAATTATGTATATATACATATTTAAATAAATGAATGACAGACACACATATATACATACATACAGATACACATATATGCATATCATCTAGGATATCTTTCAGGCAACTACTTGAAATCTGTAGGTTAAATTCCTAAAATTTCTCTGAGGAAAAGACAAGCAGTTACTTTGTGCTTTGATTTTCTAGTTCTGCCTTGCACAGAGGTGGTAAAAACACAAAATTACTTCATTCAAATACAAATATTCAGAGAAATAAAGGTATTTAAGTATTCTAATTTTAAGGTGTTTTTTTTTTTATTGTAGCCTCTGAACTATCCTAAGAGAAGCTTATTTTTTAAAATATTTTTGTGAAATGCTTGATAAAATGATTCTCAAGATGTACCACTACTTTAAATTTTGGGAGAAATTATTTTTTTTTATTACAAAGGGTATTACATATGTGTCCATTTTTTCCCCCCGCCCTAGACAGTCCCCTAGCCTCCCCTATTCCCCAGTGTCTTATGTCCATTGGTTATGCTTATATGCATGCATACAAGTCCTTTGGTTGATCTCTTACCCCCCTACCTCCCGCCCCCCAACCCTCCCCATAGGGGTGCATATATCCTTTCTGATTGGTGTTTCTGGTTTCTTGGGATATATTCTTAGAAGTGGGATCACAGGGTCAAATGGGAGTTCCATTTGTAGCTTTTTGAGGAAACTCCATACTGTCTTCCATAGTGGCTGCACCAGTCTGCATTCCCACCAGCAGTGCACAAGTGTTCCTTTTTCTGGGAGAAATTATTTTGAGTTACTTTGAATTTAAACTGAAGAATTTTTTCAGCACATTATGGTAGATTTTATATTAATATTTTAGATATAAATTTTTATGGTTTTTATCTTTTATTGACCTTTCTATTGATATATTTGATCTATGTAGTTATATATGTATTTATGTATCTTTATATATTTTATATCTGCCACCCAAAACTCAATTTTAATATAATTAGTGCAACATGCAACATAATATCTTTAATTGAACTTTGAAAATAATAGCTTACTATATACATAAATATCCTATATAATAAAGAGCTAATATGCAAATGGTTGTCAAGCCCTCATGTCATTACGCCCTCATGCCATCATGTCGTAAACTGCTCAGACACTCAACACTGGGGAGAGAGGAATGGGGACCAGCCAGGCACAAATGAGCTTGTGAGAGAGGAATGGGGACCAGCCAGCCTGCAGCCCAGGAGAGGGACAAACCACCTGTCCCACAGTCCCAGGTGCCAGTTCCTGTGCCTGCAGCCCGGGAGAGGGACAAGCTGCCCAATCTGCGGTCTCAGGTGCTTGCTGTTGTGGCTCAGGTAAAGCCGTCTGCCCAGGTAAAGCCGGCTGCAGCTGGCCCGAGCAAAGCTGGCCTGGGTCCTAGGTGCCTACGCCTTGCCAGAGGGAGGGAAGTCTGCATCCCGGGTCCCTGCGACTGACCGGAAGAGGGAATCCTGGATCCTGGGTGCGGGGCGAGGCAGAGATGGTTAGGGGTGATCAGGCCAGCAGAGGAGCAGTTAGGGTCTATCAGGCTGGTAGGGGAGCAGTTAGAGGCAATCAGGCAGGCAGGTAGAGGTGGTTAAGGGCGACCAGGCAGGCAGGCAGGTGAGCGGTTCTGAGCCAGTAGTCCTGGATTGCGAGAGGCAGCCAGACATCCACCGAGGGGTCCCAGATTGGAGAGGATGCAGGCCAGGCTGAGGGACACCCCACCACCACACCTGTGCACCGTGCCTCTAATAAAGATATAATAGCCATAAGTACAGTTATAAAAATGAGAATTATGATAATGATGGTTGTCTGATCATAACCTGATTCCTTCAGAAAGGGAGGGGGTGGTCTCCACAGAGCAAATAATTTCCCTAAGCAGTTTCAGTCCAAAATATGTCAAGTAGATGCTTTGGATTTCAGAATTATTGGTGTAAAGGGTTTTTTCAGTAATGTTGAGAAATTACAATATTCCACTTAGCAAGTTTCTTTCTTTAATTTTAATTATTTGTATAAATCACTTCCCTCTCTAATTGAATACATTTTATCTTTTAACTAGAGGCTGAGTGCACAAATTCATGCATGGGTGAGGTCTGGCCAGCCAGTTCCCTGGTTGAACTCCTGGTTGAACTCCTGGTCAAACTCCTGGTTGAGGGGACAATTTTCATATTAGCCTTTTCTTATATAGGATATCAAAGTAATATAATATAGCTATTCTGGTCTTTATTCCCTAAATATTAATATTTCAATGCTGTTATGTTAAATATCTCATGATTTTAATTTTTTTGGTCTATAGTAATGATTTTAGTTTTCTTGAGTTTTCCTTCTCTCTAATTTCTTGTTTCTTCTCTTGAGGAAATTCTAAATTCTAACTAGACAAACTATCAAATTACAAGTAATAAAACTTGGAATGGGAAGTAGAATTGGAGAGCATAAGTATGATAATCCAGACATTTTCTTTAACTTTAGGGGCTGAGATTTTGATAATCACATTATCTAGAAAATTCTAAAGATTGTGACATACTAACTAGTTAGAGCTGCTAGTGAAATTTTAACATTGGTATATTTCCATTACTATTTGCAACATATATATCACATATATATGTATATATTTAGTCCTTATCTTAAGATATGTGTAATGATTTTTTAATTTTTTATATGTTTTTACTGATTTTAGAAAGAGAGAGGAAGGGAGAGGAATAACACCTGCTGGATTGTTTTGATTTGTTTTTCTTTAGAGAGAAGAAGAAGAAGAGAGGGAGAGGGAGAGGGAGAGGGAGAGGTAGAGAGAGAGAGAGAGAGAGAGAGAGAGAGAGAGAGAGAGAGAGAGGAAACAAAAAACATCAATTGATTGCCTGTCTGACATGCCCCAACCTCCAACCTAGGTATGTTGTGAATCAAACCTGACTGGGAATCAAACCCGCAACCCTTTTTTGGTATATGGAGGGGGAAGGAACCAACAAAGCCATCCAGCTGGGGCTGTTTATAACATATTTTTAAGTTTAAAACTATATTCACATTTTTGCTTTAGAGTGCTTTACAAAAGTCATTTATGTATTTATAATAATCTACCATGTAACTGCTACATGCAAAATTATGTAATTTTAAAGGGAACACATTCTTCTTATTAGGCAGGCCTGGACATAAAACTGAATACACACAAACTCACAAACACAACACAAACAAAATAAGACCACCCAGCCCCCGGGAAACAATATTTTTGCATCATTTACTTCTGTAAATAGGAAAAAAGTGCTTAGAATTATATTTTTTAACTTCAAAGGTTTATTGACCTTACATGAGAATTTTCAACTCTTTTAAACTATACTTTTGTGTATCTCTTCTATCAATGCAGAAAAGCATGTCTCAGACTTTTTCAAACTACAGTATGTATGTAAAGTAAAATATGTAGCAATTCAGAACTATTAGGTTATTAGAATATGCAGTGTTAATCTATATTATAAGTACATGACAGTTTTATAGTGTGAATTTCTCAACTGCATAGGCAATAAACATTTCCAAGAGTATTGGGAAAAATACATTGATTAACAGCATGCTATATTACATACATTAATGCAGATATAAAGTGACTTTTATGAAAATTAAAAGGCATATTTAGTGTGTTTTTTTTCTCTGTAGGTAAAATAAAACCAGAGGTGAGATAAAACATGAGATTTTTTTTCAGGCTTAAGACTGAATGACAAGGCAGAGTTTTTGTTTTTTATAGATGTTGAACGTAAGGATGGAATTGAAAGCGCTGAGCAACTTCTACTCCAGAAGTGCCTCCCTAATAAAATTTACAAGGCTCGATAAAATTTCTGTGATGTCTTGGCTCATATTAATTTTCTCATATAACTGTGCAGATTTAAAAGGATTAAGAAAGTGAAAAGACTGAATATTTTGAAGAATATAATATTTATTATTCAAAATATTTCTACAAAAATCTCTGAGGAGATTTGTGGTAAATTTGTTTTTCAGATATGGTAGGAGGGTTTGTTTTTGTGGTAAATTACTAAAAGAAAGAACTCTTACCATTTGCAACAGCATGGATGGACCTGGAGAGTATTATGCCCCAGAATCATAGAAGCATGAACAGACTGTTGAACTTCAAAGTGAAAGCAGGGGTGAGGGGTGGGAAGAGATCAACCAATGAACTTGTATGCATATGTGCATAACCCAAGGACACAGACAATAGAGCTATGAGGACCTGGCGGGGGGATTGGAGGAGGGATGGGAGTGGACTGGAAGAGGTTAATGGGGGGGGGGGAAAGAAGGACCTATGTAATACTTTCAATAATAAAGATTTTTTTTAAAGAAAGAGAAAAATACTTAACATGATATGTACCCTCTAACACAGTTTTAAGTGTACAATACATTATTGTTAAATGTAAGCACTATGTTGTACAGCAAATCTCTAGTCCTTATACCTATTGGACAACAACTTTACATTTCCCTTTCCCAGCTCCTGGCAATCACCATTCTACTCTGCTTCTATGAGTCTGATTATTTTAGATACTGCAGATATAAGTGGAATAATGTGCATCAAATATCCTCTCATTATCAGTGTGTTTCCCAGGTCTCTGCAATTAGAAACTTTTAAAGATTACTCAGGCAATATAACCTCCTTCATAATTTTCTTTCTCTTAATTACTAGTGGAATATCACATTTGCTTGTACTACATTTGATATACACATAAAAGTCAGTCATCAAGAGGGGGGGCTTTCCTTAATTTATCTTCATGTCCAGTGAGCAGTGTTGTGTCCTTGTAGCATTTGGAAATGATTTACTGGAATTACAAAACCTATATATTTTTTTAAATTTTCAGCTTTGGCTCTGGCTGCTTTTTAGAATAATGCAAGATAAAATCATACCTGAGGGCTAAAAATGAAGAGGAAAATGGGAGACTTGATATTTAAGCAGCTTGAATGGTTTCTTTTCTTTATTTTTAAAGAAATGCACTTGCCTATGATATTGTCTCTCCAGTGAAATGATTATTCCTCCATTACTCTATTGATACAATATTGTGCATGCTAGTGTTATATTTCTATAAAGTAGCTTGAAATTTGTTAGCTTATATTGTAATTGTTATGTATTCCTATGACAAAAAATTAACTCTTCAAATTTTTTAAAGTTTTTTTTAATTTAAGTTTTCCTTTTGGGGGTAAAGTTGCTCTACCAAATAGTGATTGTAACAAATTGATCTGTTTTGGATGTTGCTATAGTGACATGCAGTTATATATTTTGTTTTTAAGGGGGAAGAGGGGCAAAAGAAACACCAGTGTTAGCTTAATCTTAATGTCTGGTGTTTGTCATGGTGAAATTATGGTAATACAATGCTCACACAAAAAGCTTATTTAAGTACTTCAGAAAATAATATACAAATGTAATGGTTCAACAAATGATTTATAACACTTAATAGATGGAATTTATGAAGACTACTTTTAGTTAGAAAGAGTATCAGTAGGTGATTCTTTGAACATTATTTCAACTTATACTGGAATTTTTATACCTTTAATATTAAAATATTCATGATTTATGTCATTCATAGTCATATAGTAAGTCATGAGTTTGGTAAAATATGAAAACTCAAGAATGAGAACAAGACTCATGTAGCAAACTTTTTGAATGAGAATTTGCATGTGAATAATCCCTTCTAAGAAAATGTTTGTTTTTCAATTGCTAGGACTAGTCAATCAGTGCTCATTGTAGGCAGCAATAGGATCAAAGATAAAAAATTAGATTATACTTATGACATGTTAGTCATGTTTTAAGAGGTAGATCAGTGAGGTGAGAGAATAGACCAACAGTTCATTGTATACTGACAAAGAAAAAGTATGTGAATACTGAGTGCATAATTTATGATTCATATTAAATATTCATGGCTTCGATTCATTATTATGTTTTAAGTGTGCTAGTAAATATTTTGATGTAATTAAATCAATGGATAGCATTATGACATGGCTGTTGTTGTTTTTTTATTTTAATTTGTTTTTAGAACTATATTGAACTATCTGAAAAAAAAATTATTTGGCAGGCCTGCCAGCTGTTTTATGGGCATTCTGAGCAATTTTCTGACATTCTACACTTGGATAAAATCCTGCTTTACTAAATTTGCTTCAAATTGCACCACATTTTTTAAAAAATGGTTCCAGATTATCAGATTGAATGTGAACTTGTGTTGTACATAACTTGGATTAAAATATTTAAAATTTTGGTTAAAAATGTAAACAGCAACACTTTTTCAGTAACTAGTATGTTTTAAATAAAACATTTTTATGAATACAAATAAAAATTTAAAGAGCTTATTTACTCTGCATTATGCATATAAAATGTATTAATATTTAGATCTAAGGAAATGCATTTTGTGTAGTGTGTGTGTAGTCAATAAAAACAAATTGTACAAATCTTTATAGGCATTAAGGATCATATACACTAAACACTTGACAATACATTAGTTTACAATCAAATATTCTTCCATCTCATATTTATGAAGGGCTATTTGTCAAGGTAAGCATACTATTTTATTTCCAAGAACAGTATCAGAACAGAATTTACTAAAAATCTTTACTATTTTCAAATAGTAATTAAATCTTGTTCTGATGTTTTAGCATTTTCATTAATAGAAATAACAGTCATAGATATATTCAATATGTAGTCAATAAAGAAAGAATTTTGCGGCTCCCATATCATGAGTAAAAAAGAAAAAGAAAATAAGGAATTAGCTAAAGAACCCAGAGCACTCTAAGAACATTGCTGCTCAATGATGGGAGGGCAGTAAAATCTCCTGCTCCGATACCATGCAGTACTCAAGTGTGATTTTCCAATGCATTAGAATGTTTCTGACTTCAGAGCTATCAAGGCCTCTTCTTTAAATATCTCTCTCCTCCAATGACTAAGTTGTCCAATATCTTTTCTTTTGAACTCTCTTTTAAGCTTCTGAAGCATATTGGTTTTGAAGAGTCCCTTTCTGGGAAGAGTACAGGATGGCATCCTGATATAAAGAGACCAAGAGGGATCATGCGGAAAGTCCCAGAAAAGAAGAGGTAAGTCATGCATTTAAGCATTTTGTGTCCAACTGACTTCTGTATAATTCAAATAGTATTTGATAACCTATTAAGAACTTTTTATGTATAAGTTATGCTATGGCATGAAGCCCAAATGCATAGTCAATCCTCATTATTCTCACATTCTGTATTTGCTAATTTGCCTACTAACTAAAATTTATCTGTAACCCCAACATTTATACAAAAGTTTATGTGTTCATTTGCAGATGTGTGCACATCATCACAAAATTTGAGTCTCCTGACAGGTACATTCCAAGCTAAGGTCGCACAGAAAAATGTTCTGCCTTCTAGTTTCAGCTCTCATCTATAAACAAGTGTCTTTTTCATTCTGTTTAGGGTCACATATTTCACACATTGGTGCTTTTTATTGATAATTTTGCTGTTTTAAATTGCTGCACCTCCTTGGTTAAGTTTAACCAAAGTATTTTATCTTTTTTATGCTATTTTATGTGGAATGGTTTTCTTACCTCAATTTATGGTTTGGTTTTAGGGTAAAGAAACAACTTATTTTTGTACGATGATTTTGTATCCTGCAACTTTAGTGAATTTATTTATTTATTCTAACAGTTGTGCGTGTGGGTATGTGTATTCTTTAGGGTTTTCTAAATATTAGATCATGTTGATACCGGCACCTCTTACAGACACCAGGGAGATGTTACACCCCTCTGAGTCAGAGGGAGAGGGCTGTCCCACCTCCATTCTTCTTGTTGTTAATTCTTACCCAAGGATATTTTCCCATGGATTTTAGATAGAGTAGAAGGAAAGGAGGGGGAGGGGAAGGGAGAGAAAGAGGAAGAGAGAGAGGGAAGAGAGAGAGAGAGAGAGAGAGAGAGAGAGAGAGAGAGACATCTATATGAGAGAGACACCGCAATTGGTTGTCTTCTGCCAATTGGTTGCCTTCTGCACATGCCCCTACTGGGGCAGGGATCAAACCTGTGACAGACTTCAGTGGGTGGGAAGATGGCCTAACCACTGAGAAACACTGACCAGGGCCCCACCTCTGATTCTTGTCATGTTTGTAGGAATAAATCCAAATGAGTGACTCAATATAATAATTGCATTGTGTTAAAGTGTATTTATTAGAATATTACAGTAAATAAATTTATTAAAGAAGCAAGGCAAACAAGTGTACTACATCTGAGCTGGCCCAGCTAATCTGGAAAAGCAAGTTTGATGGAGATTTGAGAAGTTATATACCCTCCTGTCTATAGGTGTTTCTTTTTGTTCTGTTGTTTTGTTTTTTTGTGGGGCGTGGCTACAGTGTTTGGCCAGTTTCAAGCCTCGGACTAATGAAAGGACAGGGTCCTCTCATTGCCACGTGCAAGTCCCAGCTGGAGGGCAGGGCCCTCCCAGCACAATCATAGCCAATGGCTGTGGTTGTAAGCTTGAACCTATGGTCCGACACTGTGGCCGCATGTGCCTTGTGATAGAGTTCGGGTGCATGTAGTTAAGTGAGGTTGACACTCACTAGAATGCTGTAAGCAACATGATCATGCCCCTACTTTGCCTCATGGCATCTGCTATAAAATAAAGACACGGCTTGTGGGCGCTGGCGCTGTCTCCTCATCAGGGAGCAGTGTCCCACTGAGACCCAGCTTTCATTCTCTTGTCTGTCTTTTCTCAATCCTTTCACACCCCCACTCAGGATCACCTTTGGCCGTAACAAGTGGCGCCCGAACAGGGACTGAGTTCTGGGACCAGGGCCTGAGTTCGGGCTCCCCACAGTTTTTAATTCCTCTGCTAGTTATCCTGGTACAGGTTAACTCTGAAGGTCTTCTCTTTTCTTTGTGATGGCTTTCCCAGAATTTGTGAGAAGCACCTGGTAACTTTATTTTGACAAACCCAAGACTGCTGTGCTGGGTAAGCTTCATTCAGGCAAGAGTTAATAAATTATTAATCACTGTAAGTTTAATGTAATTGAATCAGCAGTATAGTACATTCAGATAAGGGAAGAGGAAATTCATCTGTATTTAAGGCCAACCTGGAAAATGCTAAACATCTGAGGTGCATTATGAAGCTATGGAAGAGATGTGAAAGAGGCTAAATATGTGTATTTGTGCGGTGACATCCAATTTTAAAAAGCATGGTGTTAGGAAATTGCAAATTAAAGCAACCTGAGATACCATTACACAGCTATTAGAATGGCTAAATCCAAAACACTGACAATACCAAGTGTTGATGAGGAGGGAGCATCAGGAATTCTCATTTATGCTGACCACTTCTACCAATTTTTTATAAAACTAAACAATCTTATAAAGAATCCAGCAAAACCTGGAAGCAACCAGCATGTGCTTCAATAAGTGCATGAGTAAACAGACTGTAACATTTTCAGACAATAGAATATTATTCAGCACTAGAACAAATGAGCACTCAAGCCATGAAAAGACATGAAGGCAGTTATCCAAGATTGCTGGCTATATTACATCTGTTTTTAAGATTTTAAAAGGTATACCTTACTTTAGAAAATATATTACTATAATGTGAAGAATCTTTTTAACTTAGAACACCCTTGGCTTTGCTTTGATGGCTGGGAAAAACAGCACAAAATGATTCAATCACTTTTAGATTAGTTGATTGTGGGAGCCGGCACGGCCATGGCATACTCAGCCCCAGGGCATCTTATGTGCCGTGCCAGCTCAGCCTGGTTCAGTGACCCTGAGGGGGCGGGGGGGAGGGAGGGGGAAAGTATTGAGAAAAGACAGACAAGAGAATGAAAGCTGGGTCTCGGTGGGACGCTGCTCCCTGATGAGGAGACAGCGCCCACAAGCCGTGTCTTTATTTTATAGCAGATGCCACGAGGCAAAGTAGGGGCATGATCACATTGTTTACAGCATTCTTGTGAGTTTCAACCTCACTTACCTACATGCACCCGAACTCTATCACAAGGCATGTGGGGCTACGTGTTCGGACCATAGGTTCAAGCTTACAACCATAGCCGTTGGCTATGATTGTGCTGGGAGGGCCCTGCCCTCCAGCTGGGACTTGCACATGGCAGTGAGAGGACCCTGTCCTTTCATTAGTCTGAGGCTTGAACCTGGCCAAAATACTGTAACCGCGCCCCACAGTTGATGAAGTGAAAAGGCATTAACTAGTATGAGGGGACTTAAGTGAGTTACGGAATGTTGAGAGGAAGAAAAGTTATTTTTCATGTATCCTAAAGTGCGGAAACATTGGAAAAAGAAGCAGGGCTTGACAAACATAACCTTGGAATAAGTTCTATTTGAAGAACATATTTAGTTCTTAGGATGGGATAAAGGAAGTATTCAAGAGAAAATTTGAGAAGATTAAAGCATATCACAAAATATGTTCGGTGAAGCTGGCTAGAAAAAAAAACATTTTAAAATTATTATATTTAGTAACAATTTAGCCTGAATGTGCTCCATTTTTCCTCTGATTTTGGGGGAGGTATCATTGAATAAATATTTTAGTGTTTATACTTAGAAAACAGAAGTCATCAGCTGCTAAGTTGCTGTTAAACGTTTTAATAGAGCCTATTTCTTCATTAATGTTTCAATTATATATCTAATTTCTTTGGGCACTTTTTAAAAGTGTTAGCTATCTATAATAATAAAAGCATAATATGCTAATAGATCAGACAGCCAAACGACCTTCAGGACGAAGCCTGAGCTGTGGGGCTGTGAGGGCCGAGTCCCTTGCATGAATTTCGTGCATCAGGCCTCTAGTAGAAAAATAAAGGAGATAATGTCCATGTCTTCAAGTAGGAGTTAATCTAGTAGATATATAGATATAAGTTAACTGACAGTGACCATAATTCATATTAGGGTGAACCATCTGAGGTGTTCTTTTGTAACTAAAATCTATTTTCATATTGGCAACTTCACATGGCTTAACATGGTGCAAATGTATGAATGTTTGTGCCCCTCAAATTCCTATGCTGAGGTTCTAACCACCCCACAGGCAATTGTTTTAGGAAGAGGGCCTATGGGAGGTGCTTAGGTCGAGAGAGTAGAGCCCTCTTGAATGGGACTAGTGCTCTTAAAAGACAGACCCCACAGAGCTCATTAGTCCCTTCCACCAGGTGAGGACACAGCAAGAGGTTAGGAGTCTGCAACCTGGAAGGGTCCTTATCAAACCATGGCCCCCTGATCTTGGTCTCCAGATTGTGAAAAATATTTCTTTTGTACTTATAAGCTACCCAGTCTTTGGTATTTTGTATAGTAGCTCAAAAGGACTAAGAAGATTGCATTGTAATAACTATTTTGATGGAAGAATATGTAGGGTGCAGTGAGAACAAAAATGCATTCATTTCAGATTTGCAAAATGGGCCTGGTTTTCAGAAGGAGGTGACACAAACTAAGTCTTGTCTTAATGGTGGTAGCAGAGAGAGGAAAGTTTGTTAAATAGGCAGTGGTAGTTATTCCACTTGGCGTATTTCTAGTTCTCTTTCAAATTTTCAAGGCTGGATTACTTATTCTGCTATAACAATCATCTGGCCCCATTTCCAATGACTAAAATAACATCCTAGATGGATATTAAAAGTCAAAAACTAGATCTTTATAAGCTGGAACTTTATCTTCAGTTAGTCTCTGTGATATTACATTGGAGTGTAAACTAAAGAAGGTTTTATCTGAAATTGGTAACATTGATGAAAAGGAAGCATGGTCATTGGTTTGTGATTCTAGCTAATAGTCTATCTTGAGCCGAACCGGTTTGGCTCAGTGGATAGAGCGTCAGCCTGTGGACTCGGGGGTCCCAGGTTCGATTCCGGTCAAGGGCATGTACCTTGGTTGCGGGCACATCCCAACTCGGGGGTGTGCAGGAGGCAGCTGATCAATCTCTCTCATCGATGTTTCTGGCTCTCTATCCCTCTCCCTTCTTCTCTGTAGAAGAATCAATAAAATATATTTTTTAAAAAAATAGTCCATCCTGAAAGTTTATTATTCAAAAATTTGTATTTAAAACAGTTATATTGAATGACTAATATTGACAGGCAAAGACATCCTGGCATGCATCTATCATAATAAAAGCATAATATGCTAATTAGACTGGACATCCTTCCAGATGACCTTCCAGATGAAGCCAGGGCTGTGAGGGAAGCCTGGGTCCCAGGTGCCTGCCAGCAGCTGGAGGGAAGCCCAGGTCCAGGTGCTGGAGGGAAGCCGGTGCTGGCAGCCGGGGGAAGGAAGGCCTACTCTTGCATGAATTTCATGCATCGGGCCTCTAGTGACATATAATAGGTGTTTATAGAACTCATCTTGTTGCCTTACATCTCTGTTTGTTTCATGAGAATATATTTCTGTACATCTTCAAGGTGATAGCATGTGGTCTTTATTGTTCCCTTTATACATTGCTGATTTTTATTATTATCTACTAAACTTTTTATTAGATAATAAATCCAACACAAAGATGAAATTTAATAATAAAATATATCATAGTAAAGCTGCAAAAGGGGAATTTTGCAAATATGCAGTTTTTGTCAACAAATGACAAATTCTAAGCTTATGTCAACATTAATTTTTTTTTAATAAAAAAGGGAAGCTGCCTGTCAAATCTACTAAACAAATGATAAACTAGATCTTATAGAAGTAAAAGTAAACAATAAACCACTGGCTTTCCTTGCAGTATAAAACCCTCTTTTTCAAACGCAGTATGATGAAACATTATAAAACAAAATAAAAAATGGCATTGAACATACTAGGAATGTTTCTTCCCTACTCAGCAAACTATGAGTACTTCTGGTATTTTTAATGTTTGGCTCTTAGAAAGGTCAATTTCATTTTGGGGGTGGCCAGAAAAAAAGTGATATACATAGTAACAAATAAATCTCACTACTTCCGTTTCTACAGTTACCCATATATTGCTAAAGTTCACTGAAATATTTGGATTATTTCTAGGTGAAATTATTTTATATATATATATAATTTTAAAATGTTTTATATGATGACTTGATTGATATTATATGCCAACTGGATTGTTTTTTTAAAAAAACTGATGTTTGCTTTAAAAATGTTAATCTAAGTCAACCAAAGTATCCTTCAATAGAAGGTGGTTAAAGAAGATGTGTTACATATATACTATGGGATTTTACTCAGCCATACGAAAAGATGAAGTATTGCCATTTGCAACAACATAGATGGACCTGGAGAATATTATACTAATAAAATAAGTCAGTCAGCAAAAGCTAAGAATCACTTACATGTGAATATAAAACTGAAACACGTAGACATAGAATGGTGGTTACCAGAGAGAGGGGTGGGGGGATGGTAAAGGGAAAGGAAGCCAGTATATGGTGACAGAAGATGATTTGACCTTGGGTGGTGGGCACACATACAATATACAGAATTTTCTTCTTTAAAATTTTTAATGTAAATGTAAACTACTTTTCTGTCATTTTTCCTCATTGAAGGTATTTATAGATTACACTTTTTATAATCTCTATCAGTGTTCATTTTTTAGAGATTTGTGTTCTCAAGCAATTAAAGCAAAGAAAATAAAATGCTGTAAACATATTACAAATTGTTATTTGAATTCGTAGTTTGATAGTATGGAAAATCAAAGACTAGTACATAGACTATGACTAAATGCAGATTTATGAGTCTATATTTTTAAAGCATGTAATTATTTAATAATTTTATTTGCTAGGTGGTCTCTTTGTTATTCACTTATCATGTGTATATTTTTCTTTTGGTCCTCTGTTAACGACAATCTCTTTTCTTTTGCTAAGTGACTTTACACTTCTCTATGTTTTATAGTCATTATTATCAGAAACAAATTTCACTTTTTATTAAATAAGTAAAATATCTATTTTAGAGTATATTTAAAGAGTTTATAAGCATTTTTTGTTTGTGTTATTGACTTTAAAACAAGCTTTGTTTATCATGAAAAAGTCTATCTTTTTGATATTTATTAAACCTTTAGTACACTATTGTCTCCATAAATCTAACACTCTTTTTGGTTTATAGATGTTACTTATATTGCTCTTTCAAACTATCACCTTTAAAGTGAATTATAATTCTTAATATGAATTTGTTCTCAAGAATAATGAGCTATAAAACAAGTAGCCATTTTCATGTTACTCAGAACCGTTTTCTCCCTCTCCATCATTTCCATGGACAAAACTTTTTAGTACAAGATATGTTCCGTATTCTGTATTCCATATTCCACTTGCATTTGGTCAGACTATGTGTGAACTCCCACCTTCTGGAATCTCATTTGAGAACTAGACAAGAAATCAAATATCACAATGGACTCATCTTAAATTATATAAATAGAGATACAAGGAAATCTGTGATAAGCAGCATATATTCATACCAATAATTGCATGCATTGATTGCTCCCATGCATTGAAGGAGTTTGCTTGTCAGTTCTCATACTTAGTGCTTAGGACATTTGGCCACCCAGGATGGATGAGCAGCAATAAATAGAAAGCAGAAATAAACTAAAAAATTTGTGAAAATTTCAGGTCAAACAAGCATATCTGTCATTGGATGTAAGTTGAGTAGAAATTGAGACAGACATTTAAGCATTGCATCCAGATCGGTAGATGATCAATGCTAAGGCACAAATTTAGTGAAACACCCTTGCTTTGTATTTTCCCTTCATTGAAGTTAAAAAAAGAAGAAACATTTTGAAAGGTGAGGGGAACCAGTAACTAAGTTCTTTCTCAACTCTGATATCAATTCTTATGCATTCTGTAAGTTTCTTTTGAAATTAAGTTTTGAAATCTATGTTATTTTTACTTCTGTAGTAGAAACAAATAATTTTATTTTCTTAGACACTAAGTTATGTAAAACTTAAGTAAGCTCTGGTTCTCAGTTACTTGCCATTTACAAAGTTACTGTAAATTTTGGGTCATATCCATTTTTATTGTAAAACTAGAGGTCCGGTGCACGAAATTCTTGCATGGGTGCAGTCCCTAGGCCTGACCTGCGATCGAAGCATGAGCATCTGGCATGGAAGGGCAGGTCCCAGCTGACCTCTGGGACCTGGGAAGCACCTGGGTCCCCGGGGTCCCCCGCGCACCCCCCTTCACCTGAGTCACAGTGCCTGAGTCCCCACGTGGAGTTGCAGTGAGCGTGACCGGACACTGTGGGCCAGGGCACAGAGGGGCCTCTGGGCTGCCCAGCAGCACCGCACAGAAGCCAGGCGGGCAGTGCTCTCTCCTGGCCAGCCGGCTTGCAGCCCGGCTCCTGTGCAAACCCATGGGAGCCTGACCAGACCCTGCGGTCCGGTGGCTATGGCCTGGCTCACCTGAAAGATGCTGCGGGTGTGGGGCGGGATCCTGGGGCTCCTTGCAGGCACCTGGCACCTGAGCGCGGGGGGCTTCCCTGGTGTGTGAGCCCTGGGGTCCCCGGGGAGGGTGGCAGGGAGAGTGAGAGTGAGCTCGGCAGACACCCCACTTCCTCACTGCACCTTCGTCCCCATCACCCCCATCCCTATGTAGCCAGTGAGAGGTTGCAGTGTGCCGCCAACACCCACCATGTTCCGCGCCACCCCCTGGTGGTCAGCGCATGTCATAGCAAGCGGTCGAACTCCTGGTTGAGGGGACAATTTGCATTTAGCTTTTATTGTATAGGATTTGAGGACATTCTTTTGTGTGTCTCTGATCTCTTCCGAGATCATAGTTTAAGAATTAGGAATTGTTGTTATGGTTACACTAAAAGTACACATTGTAACAAGGTTGGAAGTATTTGGGAGACTCAGTTTTAAATCCCAACTCAGTTACATAAACTCTTGAGCAAATCCTTTCAATTCTTAAGTAGACAACATAATGTAGTGCTTGTATTCATGGATTTCAGAACCAGACTCCCTAGATTCACATCCTATATTTAATTGTGTTCACTTGGCCAAGGTACTCTCCTCCCAGGGAAAAGTAAGGGATGCCTTCTTACCTACTGCAAGTACCGCCCTGTAGCTGGCTGGACAAGGAGGAGGGGAGAATTTACTCTTAAATTAACCTCGTGGTTTTGGTTATTAGTGCCGTCTGGATGTAGTAAAAATACTGAACATAGACTGTGCTTTTAGATGTAACCTGGTGTTTTGTTTTTATGTTCACTTTGCTTATTTGTTTTTTAAAGTAAAACACATCAGAAAAGTATTGAGGACTATACTTATCGTTGGCCGTATAGATACAGCCAGACAAATGAGGGGGATTAAAGGAACAGCGGGAGCAAAAATAAAATTGTTTTATGATTACTGCTCTGAGTACTGGTTGTTTACAATAAGAGTTACACACAAATTTTGCAAGGATACAGCCACTATATTGTAACTTTTTCAACCCATGTAAACACTTCTAGAATTTTTCCTGACCTAGACCTATTTTTATTTACTTCTGCCTAACCTCTATCATATCCTGGTTCTTTTAAAATAGTCTTATATATTTACTGGATATTGTGTTCTATACTAAAAAGAACAATAACAATAACATTAAATAACATATGTAGGTTTAAAATACCTTAGGGTTCTGTGTGAAATGAATCCTTAGTTTTCAGACTAGTTGAAAAAATCCTATGTGGTGCAACAGTTACAATTTGTCCAGTGCAATTTACCACAGAAAATGCCATTCAATTTTTTTAGAACCTGTTGTTTGCTACTTATTCCCTGTTTAGGAAAAGACCATGTAGACTAAAAAGAAATGGCAGCATTCACTGTCAATTAGTCTTAAACAGGGACATTTGAACACAAATACTGAATTTATTTGAACATAAATGAACTGGTATTCTATAGAATGATAGAGCCAATAACAAAATATGAATAATCATTATATGATCAGAAATAATGAGCAATCTAGTAAAGAAAAATTATGGAGATAGATACATTTAAAAAATTAACAAGTTACACAACATTTTTTGTGAGAGTGACAAAGGAAATATAAAAGAGAAAAGACAAAAATGAATAAAATAAAGATGAAAAGGACAAAATAACACATGCAATAAATTTGGAACCCTTAGGAAACATATATTCTGGAAAAAACGTAAAGCATCAAAATTGGTATGAGAAATTAAAATTGTTTTGCAGGCCACTTATGAGTTAGGTCTTAGAGCATCAAAAAACAGATGCTGTTATTTATTTTGAATAGCTAATTACAATATTCACTAGAACAATTTTAAGGTAACTAACAAGAAATATTTAAACTATTTGTGTGTGTATATATGTATGTGTGTGTACATATATGTAAATTCTATATAAACTGAGAGAGAGAGAGAGTATGGATTGTACTGTGACTTTCCGACTGATGATTGATATATTCTCAACACATCTTCTCTTTTTGCCACATAAACGTTGGCAGCCATTTTTCATCATTTTAATTCTATATTTTTATTTTATTGCATCCATCTAAATCTATTGAGACTTGTCTGGCAAACAGGCAGATCAACTAGATCATGTGAAACCTTGGGTTCGGGCATTGTTAGGCAGGGACCAATCTATACCTTTCTATTTTTCTTTTTTTAAAATTTAAATTCTTTATTGTTGAAAGTAATACATATGTTACTTTTTCCCCCATTGACCTCTCCTTTGCCCCTCCCACCCCCCAACACATGCCCTCGCCCCCCTACTGTTTGTGTCCTTTGGTTATGCTTATATGCATGCATATAAGTCCTTTGGCTGATCTCTTACCTCCCCTACCCCTTCCCCTGCTTTCCCTCTGAGTTTTAATGGTCTGTTTACTGTTTCTCTGTCTCTGGAACTATTTTTGTTCATCAGTTTATGTTGTTCATTATATTCTACAAATGAAGAGATCATATGATACCTATCCTTCTGTGACTGGCTTATTTTGCTTAGCATAATGCTCTCCAGGTCCATCCATGCTGTTGTGAATGTAAGAGTTCTTTCTTTTTCACAGCAGCATAGTATTCCATTGTGTAGATGTACCACTATTTTTCAATCCACTCATCTGCTGATGGGCACTTAGGCTATTTCCAAATCTGAGCTATTATAAATTGTGCTGCTATGAACATAGGGGTGCATATATTCTTTCTGATTGGTGTCTCTGAGTTCTTGGGCTATATTCCTAGAAGTGGGATTACTGGGACAAATGTGAGTACAATTTATAAAAATCTAGAAGAATCTATAGGCAGAAAAATATCAGATATATCTAGTAGTAATATATTTACCAACACGTTTCCTAGGATAATGGAAACTAAGGAGAAAATAAACAAATAGGACTACATCAAAATAAAAAGCTCCTGCATAGCAAAAGAAACCATCAACAAAACAACAAGAATGCCCATGGCATGGGAGAACAAACGTATTTGCCAATGTTATCTCCAATAAGGTCCTAATTTCCAAAATTTAAAGGGAACTCGTACAACTTAACAAAAGGAAGATAAACAATCCAATCAAAAAATGGGCAAAGGACCTAAATAGACATGTCTCAATAGTGGACATACAGAAGGCCAAGAGGGAAATGAAAACATGCTCAGTCACTAATCATCCAAGAGATGCAAATCAAAATGACAATGAGGCACCATCTCACACCTGTCAGACTGGCTATCATCAACAAATCAACAAATGACAAGTGCTGGTGAGAATGTGGAGAAAAAGGAACCCTCATGCACTGCTCTTGGGAATGCACACTGGTGCAGCCACTGTGGAGAATAGTATGGAGTTTCCAATCTGTTTCTTACTTAGGGGCTAGAGACGCCCTACTTCTAAAACATCTTACTCAATGCACAATAGAACATTTAATGAGGTATCTCCATTTTTGCCAGTCACGTTTGCAAATTCTCCCAACAATGTGGTATGTCCAGAATAGGCCTAAATGGGCAGTCGGACATCCCTCGAGGGGCCCCAGTTTGGAGAGGGTGCAGGCTGGGCTGAGGGACACCCCCCTCCCCCCCACCATCCACAAATTTTGTGCACCAGGCCTCTAGTTTCAATATATAAAGTTGAAAGACTTCTTACTGAGACTTAAGATTTTTCTAAGAAGAGTTTTATTCACTAGAATATGTTATTGATGGAGATTTGAAAAATGTCATTCTGAAATTTTTCAAATGCAATAACCATACTATAACTATGTTGTGTATAAAGTTTTCACTTAACATATCTAAGATGTAATCCCTTACACATAGAAGAGACAATTTACCTACCTGTATAAGGAATTTTCTTTAGACAGTATATTAGTTTTTATGATTTTCTTCAGATGGTGTATTAGATTTTTCATTGTTTCCATAAAAATTTCCACAAATTGAGGAACTTAAAGTGATGCAAACTTATTATTTTATAATTTCTGTAGGTTGGAAGTCCAACATGGGTAGACAGAAAGTTTGGAAGATGGTTACATTCCTTTCTGGAAGCTCTAGGAGAGGACTTGTTTCCTTGCTCATTCAGATCATTGACAGATTTTAGTTCCCTGCTATTGTAGAACTACGGTGTCAAATGTGTGTCAACTGTTATCTCTGTTTCCTTGCTGGCTGTCAGTGGAAGACTAGTCTGTCTTGTACATCATGTTCCTTGGCTCATGGCCCCCATTCCATTATCTTCAAAGCCGCAAAGGCTGACCAAATCTCTCTCAAGCTTGATTCTCTCCTGCATCTTGTTTTATTTCATTTCTGATACTTTCTTTGACTCTAGATGTGAAAGGTTCTCTTGTAAAATAGGGATTATGAGATTAGAATGAGCCCACTTGGATAACCCAGAAAAAATATCCCCATTTCAAGGTCTGAATTCTCAATCAAATTTTCAAAAGCTCTTTTGCAAAATAATATAATATATTCATAGCTTCCAGGGATAAGAGTCTAGACATCTTTGGAGGCCATTATTCTGCCTACCATAGTAGTCTTTCAAAGATCTTTCAGTTCTAAAATCTATGAATGTACAATATTGCTTCCTTAATAATATCTCAACTTTCTGAGAAAACTCATTCTATCTCCCAACTCCTTTAAGGCCCTTTAAATAATAGTCAAAGAAAGTTTTTCTTCTTGCTCTAAATTTTATTTGGAGAAAATTTTCCTATGCCCCATTTGTCACCTATTGTATTAAACATATTTCAAAAGTGAATATCTCTATTTGAATATATATAATACAAATGTTTTTTATCCCCATGCCATCCAGAATGAATGGTGATTATTTCAACTGTGATGTTTGTCTATGTTCACATTTAAGGACTTACCTATGATTGTGATACTTACTCAAATGATTTAGCTTCCCTTAAGCTCAGTTTCCTCGCCTCTCAAAAGAGGATAGTAATATTGTGTATTATATAGATTTACTTTCGGTTAATAACTAATAAAACTAAGTTAGTCAATATACAATTAAGTTAACAAGGTGGTAAGGAACTTGGGAAACTTTGACATCTAAAAAAGAGCAAAATAATGAATTAATTAGCACATATCAATAATAAACTAAAAATTATGTAAAATATATACATTCTATTTGGTAAAATATGTTTTTTATAATTTGTAACCTGTGGTCAGCCTTTTACATGAGTACATATAAAACCAATAAAAGAGAAATAAATCAATCCCAGTTCTCTTGACTTGTACAGTAATAGAGCTTTCTATCATGAATCATCTTGCCTCTTTGATATAAATATGTATTTATGTAGTTTGTGAAAACGTCAATGCCTGAGATAATGCAAAATATAAATTTTCAGTAGGTTTTATTTATTTTGGTTCTCAAATTAGGGGTATGATATTGCTCACAGGGATTTTATTTGTATGTTTTATTTCACTTAGTTTCAGAAATAATTTAAAACAGTTCATAAGAATACAACTAGCATTTCAATATAATCTTAATTAAAATTGGTGATAAAGAATAAAGGGAAATGGGAATGGAAAACTTTTATAATTAAGGTAAATGTCAAAATTACATATCCTAATTTGTTTTTCATAGTCGAAGCGAAACAATAAATTTATTACCTTATACAGTTGTCTATGTACCTGAAAAAACATAGCTAGTACATCTCCTAGAATGTAACTCTGAGGACAGATATTATTGTGTATTTTTCTCTTGGTTGAGTGGAACATAAGATGTACTCAATTCATATTTGTTGAGTAAATGTTTAGGAAGGAATTGTCTGAAAAATGCCTATAAGAAAGAACAAAGCTTGAATTGATATGTGTGGCTCAAGCCAAACATACAGTGGAAAGTTTTCTATCTGAAAATGTGTGTCAACTGTTATCTGTTGATAAATGACATCCAGAAATGTTACTTACTTAACTGAATTTCTGAAGACCATTGTATTGCAATCAGGTTAAGTTTGTTTTCTTAGCCAGATACATATAAAACAGTTACTCTTTACTTTTTCTTCTCTCATTCTGGTTTTACTGAATTTTATTCCATGATGGCTCTAGAGTGCAGGAGTGTAAAAACTTGTTGACTATTAAAATTTAAGATATCATCTATTAGATATTGTTATTATTAGTAAAATTACATTTCTTTAGTTTATAGTAAAATTCATTGGCACTTGACTTTAGAAATCTTCTAACCTGAAATAGTTTTTTTTTACACCAAATTTTTAAACATTGCCTTAAAAGATGAAACAACTTTGTCAGGCATAAATTTTTAAATTAGTTTTAAGTTACCATTTACTTATTTAATATTAAATTCTCTTTCTCTTGAATTATGATGGCACAATTTATTTTTTTCTACTGGTCCTAAAAAACTAGACTTTCAAATTTTGAGAATAAAAATAGATGTGGTGAGGAAGGGAAATATGGTGAGCAAAAATACTAGGCTACAGTATGTCAATCATTCTTAGCAAAACCACTAACTTTCCTTTCTACTTTACCAGCCAAATTAAAGTAATAAAAGGAATGGGTTGTCATAAAAGCATTCCTATAAAAAATGGAGAGCATCTTCTATGTTGCAAGTGGTGGAAACAGTGTGATGCATTATGGTTCTTGGGTAGCTAATCAGATAAGTTGCTGTATATGACTCCACCTATTGAGAAAAAAAATTATATATCCTATATAATAAAAGCCCAGTATGCAAATTGAGCAAAAGGTGGAACAACTGGTGGAATGACTGGTCACTATGATGCACACTGACTACCAGGGGACAGATGCTCAACATAGGAGCTGCCCCTAGCCCGTAGGCCCCAGGCCACCCAAGGCAGGTAGGTGTCAGTAGGGTCCCCCTGATTGCCCCGCCGGTCGCCCCATAGAGGGAGGTGACTGGTGGTGGCAACAGGGATGGACTATTTTTCCCACTGTCCCACAGGTCGCTATGACACACACTGATCACCTGGGGGGACGCTCAATGCTTGAGCTGCTGAGCTGCAGTGACTTGGCAGCCTCGGTTCTCAGGTGACGCACCCTGAAACCAGAGAGGAGGGAGCCAGATTCCTAGCAGGGCCATGCAATTCCACCTTCTGCTGTGGGTTATGTTGTTGCTAGAGCACTGTCGGCCCAAGTCTGGTTTACTGCACACTTGTGTTTGCATTCCACACCCTGTACCACAGCAACTTTTCAGGATGCCCTCTTGCACTCTGGGACCCCTTGGGGGATGTCAGAGAGCCAGTTTTGGCCTGATCCACGGAGGCCAAGCCGAGGGACCCCACCTTCTGGAGGGACCCGCTCACTCTGCAGATGCCAGGGAGGGACCTT
The DNA here is from genome assembly GCF_000327345.1 of Myotis davidii. Lineage (NCBI taxonomy): Eukaryota > Metazoa > Chordata > Mammalia > Chiroptera > Vespertilionidae > Myotis > Myotis davidii. The sequence continues at coordinate 570,182 of NW_006297017.1, read as the reverse complement.
GGGAGGTTGGCTCCAGGGCATGCCCAGCCCATCCCACCCAGTCCCACCCCACCGGCCACCTGCTAATTATTTTCCTTTCAATGTGCACAAATCTGTGCACCAGGTCACTAGTATAAAAATAAAAGTGAAGCCCAGCCAGTATGGCTCAGTGGATAAGTGTTGACTTATGAACCAGGAGGTCAGGGTTCGATTCCCATTAAAGCAAATGCCCAGGTTGCTGGCTCAGACCCAGGTTAGGGGCATGTAGGAGGCGATTGATGATTCCCTCTCATCATTGATGTTTCTAATTCTCACTCCCTCTCTCTTCCTCTCTGAAATCAATAAAAACATGTTTAAAAAATTAAAAGCGAAATGAAAATCTTCTTTCCTATCTCTTTAGTCTTTCGTAGCCAACCAACACATCGATTCATAAACTAATGCCTTTCCTGGGTTTAAACCACCCAGTTGATTTAACAATAGACTAGACCACATTATAGTCATACTGATTTGAATCCCACAATTTAAAGCTTCTGAGAGAGAAGGATTTAAAATCTTGAAGACGTCTGAAGCAAGGGCATATTTGGAGTCTCCAGATAGAGCGTGGTTAAGAAACAAACAAACTTTACTATCTCTATTTTTCTTTTCTGAGAAGCAAGAAGCCCCCGAGGAGTACAATGGGAGTGATTCTGTCTGGGATAGTTTACAATCATCCAGAAGCCTAAGGTTTTACGATAAAAGATGACTCCCCCACCATCATTGATGAATGGCTATAATTTTCCATCAGACATCCTGAATCAGCTACCCTGCCAGAACAGGGAAAAAAGCTCTCTAACTCTGAATTGAAGGTATAATTCTAAAATGTAAGATTTGGCTGCACAACAATAACGTTTTCTAGGAACCCTTGACATATAGGAGTTATAGAGAAGAATAACAGGATAGGTATTTACAGAGCACCGACATTTGGATAAATTCATAAATTTCATTATAAAGAATAAGTGATAATGAGATAAGGAAATAAATATTCTGAAACAGTGGTAAGAAATTCAATAAAAATTGAACTTCAGACAAAGCTATCATGTGAGACAATCAGTCAAAGAGTCTTGAGTGCCTAATGTTCTTCCAATTTCGTAATAAGAAATACCTAGCAGGGGGCAGATAAGAATCTCACGTTCTATTTTAAAGAACATACAACATACAATAATTTGATAATTGCCTAAGTATGAACAAATTTATTCTAGTATGAAATAAATGAAAATCTCATATTTGGCAATCATATATTGTCTTTTTGGTTATTTTTGTCCCTTCTCTATTTCATGATGCCCCCGAAAGTAGTTACTTCTCTCTATTTGAAGATATCCTAAGTTGATTTACCCATTATCTTTTCTTCTGAGTGGTCAATAGCTAAGCTTTTTGTTTTTACTACTATAGTATGAACATTAGTAACTTCATTGTATTTAAAAAACTTGTATCATTTTTTTAATTCACAAATTAGAAACTTGATTTAATGACTATAGTCACATAGCAATTTGGATATTACTAGTGCACTGTGGTGCATTTATACTGGCAGCTACTGAATATTCACTGTAGTGTCAAATTGCACATTGAGTAAGCAGGAAAAAGCAATATTATCTCAGTTTAATATGTGTTTCTAAGAAAGTGATAATACTGAATATGTAATAATGAACTGAAATGAATGAGCAAGAAAAATGCCTGAGTTTCTGTAGATAAATTTGTTATTTAATAGTGTATTATAGAAAATATCAAGGCTTCTATGTTTTTGCCCATGAATCCTTTCAACTTGTATTCCAAAGCAAAAGTAACTTTTTTCCCCCAACCAAAAGCAAACTATTACTATAAAAGTGGATAGACATTTATTTATAAACTAGGGGCCCAGTGCATGAAGATTCATGCACTGGGGAATGGGGGGGTAGAGGGGGTGTCCCTCAGCCCAACCTTCACCCTCTCCAATATGGGAGCCCTCAGGGGAGCCCTCTCCAATCCAGGAGTTTCTGTCTGTCTTTGCAATAATATGAGCGAATTGTCTGAGACCCCCAACCCAGTTTGGTTTGTTGCTCACAGAATAATAGAGGCTTTTTTTTTCCTTTGCTCCATTGGTGGAGATTTCCTGGAAGTTTTAGGATATCTTCCCTTTAATTTTTCCTAGACAGTCTGATTTTACTTATGTCTCTCACCTTTACTTTCCCTCCATCCCCAACTGCAACAGTAACTTGCTCCCGGGTCACTTTGCTCTAGTGTCTAGGAGATCTGTCTGCCACCAGAACTACAATTCCCAGCATTCCTGTTGCTCCCCGTGCTCTGGGCTTCTGCTTCTGGTCCTGGGGCTGCCACCAAAACTACTATTCCCAGAATTCCTGGTGCTCCCCATGCTCTGGGTTTTCCTGGGTCACATCCCCCAAGGGAGCGACTGAGGGAGCCACATCCCCCAAAGCTGCTGGCTGTCCCACTCTGCTCTGTGTATGCAAATTACCTGCCATCTTTGTTAGGTTAATTTACATACACACTCCTCATTGGCTGGTGGGCGTGGCTTGTGAGCATAGTGAGGGGTGGTTAATTTGCATGTTTCTCTTTATTATATAGGATATATCTAATACTATAGACATACATTTAATCTAATATAAACAGAGTTGATATGGGATTCTTAGAGCTTTAGCTACTGGCAGCTCATATTTACATAGAGAAACAAGCTGGTCTTCAATGACCAGGAATATTCATTGGACTCACAGAGGTATTTGCTTAGGTTGTGTGCTTATGTGTAGTGACTTTTGGTACAGGGTAAATTATTCCCAACACTTTGATGTTCACTTACCACATCACCATACAATAACTCAATTCCTGAAGTAACTAACTGATGAGGCAATCTGAATTTTAGAGGAAGCAGCACTGCTTAAGGTACAGTAGAGTGTACTTAAATTTGACTTTGAACAAATGCATTGAGACAAATTAAGAATGTAAACTCTGATAAAAAGTATAAAAATCTTAGAGGAATTCTAATCAAACATAGAAATCACATTAACCATTTTTAGTTCACATCTCCATTATTGTGGTCAGAAACTGTATTTTGGCCTTGAGGTTAGGTGATTTAATTCACCAGTCAACAAGTAAGAAGAATTTAAAACCTGATAACAAAATCACAGTACTTAATAGTAAAAACCATTTCATGGATCTTTATGTTGAAAGAAAATTTAAGGTAGTTAAAAAATTTTCCATTCAATAAACTTCATTTATTACCAGAAAAAAAAAATCATTCCATAAAATTCTCACTGAAAATATTTGGCCTGTCAAGTAACTGGAATGTTCCGACGTGAGTAAACCATTTGTTTCATCCCAGCTCCCACCACAGGATGCAGCCTGCATGGAATACAAAACAGTGTCCTAGCTTGATTAGACTCAGCTCTACACACCACAACTCTACACTGTGATGCTAATTCATACGCCTGTGCCTTGAACTCGCTCTTCCTTCTTTTGGAATGTTTTTATTATTCTTGTCCATGTATACAACTCCATCTTCAAAAATTATAATAAAACTCATGCATTCTTTTCTATTCTACTCTCCCCATATGTAGTTGACCTACACTCTATATTTTTGTTCTTCAATAGCTCTTGCATTTTTTTTTAAAAAGCATCACTATAATTATACAGAGAATATATAATGTATATAATATATATTATGTTTACATATTATGTTGTGTTTTATATTGTATGTTATATATTAATATAGAAGGCATATCTCATCCATTATATATATTTACATATGAATTTACAATATAATATTTATGCACATTTAAACTAATCTCTCATTTAAAGATAACTTCTTTAATGTTAATGTTCACATTTTTTACTTTACTTTTCCAGAAAAAACATAAGCATTCATTAAATCTTTGTTCACTTGAGTAAAACTCCTCCCTAATATTTAAGTTCTGTCTTAAGTAAACACCAGGAAAAAAGTAAATACCAGAAACAGAAAATTTCAAAGTGGAAAACAGTAAAATGAGTGAAATTTTTCTTGTTCAGATGAAAAATTTAAGGTAAAAATAGAGTTAGTAGTGCTAAATATAGAGGGGGAAAATGAATCCATCCTGTGCCTTCTACATATTCTACAAAATATGTCCAGTGCTGGTCAGACATATTTGTTTGGGGACAAATTTAACCTGAATAAGAGCAAAAGCAAACAACACAGTGAACTTCCAAAATTCCAATAATTACTCACTTACTATATAATGAAGCCCCTGAAAGCTTGGTGTTAAGCCAAACCGTAACATTATTCCTGCTACCCAAAATATGGGTTCAAAGCAAGAAGAAATTTTAAAGGAATCTTCCAGTGAAAAATGAAACATAAACTCTATAGCTCTTATTGAGGAAAGGATAGTTAATAACCAGCTATATCACATGGTAGTATTACCTGGAAGCTACTGAACACCACAGACTCACACCATGAAGCTCCAGCACTAAAGCTACTGGGAATAGTAGATAATCAGGCACCGCAAGCCATATGCTTGAAGACAAATGGCATTTTTCCTTCCTCATTATACTAAAAATTACACCAGGGACAAATGGGGCCTCCTGAGAAACAGAACATGAGAGTAAATGAAAATGTACCTTTCACAATCAAGTGTAAATATTATGCAGCTAGAACCAGACAGTATTTTGGAGATTATACTTTTTCTGTTGCCTTAGATTTATATAACCACTATTTGCAGTAAATTTTTATAAAATGAATACCTTTATTTTAATGGGAAAACTATATTACTTCTTAAAAGTGTACTACAATGCTTGGGTCATAGTCTTTATAGCCAGCATACAGTAAAAATAAAATGTTTCTGAAAAATAACTTAAATCATAAAGCATTATGCAAATGTAGGGATTTCGAAGCTGTTACATCCAACATCTATGTGAAGACTGATGAGTGATGGGGGATTCTAGGAGGAATGCATAAACTTAGATACTGTTTGCTTCCCTTATCCTGCTGGAGACATAAAAACTGTAGTAAGCCACTGGTGGAAACTGGAGAAACCCATGGTGGTGCTGCAGTGTGACTCTAGGTGATACATGTTTTGGTATGGAGGACAATCTTATATAATAAAAGCCTAATATGCAAATTGACCAAATGGCGGAATGACCATTTGGTCATTCAGCGGGGGGGACAGGGGGGCGGGCTGGTGAGCAGGTAGCTTCAGGCCAGCCAAGGCGGGTGACAACAGGCAGAGGGAGAGGATGGCTACCAGGGGGTGGGGCCAGCCACCCGCCACCGACACAGTCCCCCAACCACCCCACCAGTTGCCTCCCACAGAGGGAGGCCACTGGTGGTGGCGGCAGGGCGATGGGATGCGGGGCTGGCCGCTCGCCAGCTGGCATCATCCCCTGATCAGCCTGCAGGTTATCTCCCATGGACATCCTTGAGGGCTCCTGGTCTGCGAGAGGGTGTGCAGGCTGGGCAGAGGACTCCCTCTCCCCCCAGTGCATGAATTTTCATGCACTGGGCTCCTAGTTGTATGTAAGGTGTAGAAAGGCCAGAGGGGAGAAATGATCATTCTTAGTATGGATAGACTTAGAATGGAACTGGGTAGATAAACCACTTATTTCACCATTAGGAGTAGGATGAGGGGAAATCACTCAGATGATTTTGATTAATACTCATGAATTGGACTGAGCTGCCACTGCTAAATTGTTCGGGTCGTCCTGTACTGCTTCCAACAATGCTGGCAGACTTGTGGCAGTGTTTGTGCCGAGGGGGTTCATCCTTTCTTATCTCTGAATATAGACAAGTTGTCCCCCATAAACCTCAACCACAGGTCAGAGCTTCCCAACCTGAATTCCATAAAACTTAAGAACAGAGAGAGCTTATTCTCTTCTACTGCATACAAGTCCTCAACTACCTGTGAAGGAGAACCTCAACAGAAGAGCCACCTGAGGACTGAGTGATCTCACATTGGACCTAAATAGGCAAGAAGTGAATGGTTTGCACCTCCTTTTCATCCACTATGGAGCTCATGCTGAGGTCATTGTAACCTCTGACCCACTTTAAGGGATTAGAAACCCTTTATTAGGGAGAAGGCTGAGTCAACCTTATTTAGGTGCAGACATAAGAAGAAACATGAGGGATCAACGGTTCATGACATTTATTTTATTTTCTTCTTTATCTGGTGGCCCAATAAATTGCTTATCTTATTTTTTATAAGCCAGCATTTTAAGGTTTCCATTCTAGGTAAGGAATATGAGTATTGAGTACTGAAAGAATTAAGATAGAGTAGATTTTAATTTCTCTACCTTGTTCAAAAGTTAGTTGCGATGCTCAATAGAGAATAGTTTCTAGCAAAATGAAGTAATGGATAAAGTTTGATTTTTATTGCACTTTTTAAAACCTATCCTCCCCTTCCTATCTCCTCTCACCTCCAGGGAGCCCATCAACTCATTTTAGCCACAGTGAAAATTTTCCCTGTACTGTTCTGAGAGGGGTTTACCTCAAAATTGCACAATTGTCACATCAAATGATACAATTCCCTGAGGGTCCAAGTTTTAGCTACATGCCCCAGGAAATAATCATATAAACCACGCTGAGGCAATGGCTGATATTATTAAATGTTACATAATTTCAGTTTGTGATTGCTATTACTATGAAGGTGGATAGTCAGCTTCCTAAGAAGTAAATTGAATATGCTTATTATGAGATAACAAAACAACAACAAGAAAAAAGGTGTGTAATATTTTATTTTGCAAATGAGAGGAGAAAAATTCCCAGCTGCACCATTAATTGCTTTGAACTTTTGTTGTCAAGATTATGCTTCCAGTTATATCCTTCAGTTTGTTTTTTAAATGTGTCATCCTATATATAATATGTAGTTTTGGATATTTTCTCAATACAAACTATTAAGTGAGCTTATTTTCATATTACAAACTCTGGAAAAAATTGTTTCTTAAAACTTGTTTTTTATTAACCCTATTTTCCTTCAATATTACATTTCAAGCATTCTTAAGATGGCTGAGAAAATAGTATCTGTAAAACTGTGTCTTTAATGTAATTTTATTGAGAAATAATTGGCAGAGTGCATAATATGTACATACTAGAGGCCCGGTGCACAAAAATATGTGCACTCGGGGCAGGGGGGATGGGGGTCCCTCCGCCTGGCCTGTGCCCTCTCACAGTCTGGGACCCCTCGGGGGATGACCACCTTCTGTCTTAGGCCCACACACCAGGGGATTGGGCCTAAGCTGGCAATCAGACATACCTCTGGCAGCCCAGGAGCCCTCAGGGGATGTCCACTTGCCAGCGGGGAGCAGACCTAAGCTGCATTCAGACATCCTTAGCAATGCTGAAGAGGCAGGAGAGGCTCCCACCACCCCCGCTGTACTGGCAGCCATCAGCCTGGCTTGTGGCTGAGCAGAGATCCCCCTGTGGGAGTGCGCTGCCCACCAGTGGGCAGCTCCTGCATTAAGCGTCTGCCCCTGGTGGTCAGTGTGTGTCATAGTGACCAGTCATTCCCAGTCTTTCTGCTGTTAGGGTCAGTTTGCCTATTTCCCTTTTATTATATAGGATAGAGGCCTGGTGCATGGGTGGGGGCCAGCTGGTTTGCCCTGAAGGGTGTCCTGGATCAGGGTGAGAATCCCGCTGGGGGGCCTGGCCATCCTGGGTGAGGGGCTGAGGGCAGTTTTCAGGCTGACCAAGCCTGTTGGCGACACAAGCTCCCAGCCTCTCCTTTTTTTCTTTTTTATTCAGGGATTTATTTACCTTCTATAATTGAAACTTTGTTGCTTTTGAGTGGAACTCAGAGCTGGCGGCAGTCTGGCTTCCTCCATCACTGGAGCAACCAAGCCTCCTGCTCACTTCAGCTCCGTGGCCTCAGCCTGCTGAATGCTGGTATCTGGGGTTTATTTACCTTCTATAATTGAAACTTTGTTGCTTTTGAGTGTAGCTCAGAGCAGGCCGCGGCAGGCTGGCTTCCTCCTCACTGGAGCAAGCAAGCCTCCTGCTCACTTCAGCTCTGTGGCTGCCAGCCGCCATCTTGGTTGGGTTAATTTGCATATAGTCGCTCTGATTGGCTGGTGGGCATGGCTTAAGGCATAGTGAAGGTGTGATCAATTTGCATGTTTGTCTTTTATTAGATTAGATAAATAGTCAAACAATATTTATGAAATGAATACCTGCAGTCAATCACATCACTCTGTCTCTAGAGTTAATGACTGTCATGATATTCATGATTATCTGTCTTTCTTTGTAAAAGTTTTTCCAAATTATCTAAAAAATAGTATAGTTTTTCCTATTTTAAATTACTTTATAAATGAGTATTACATTATGCTTTCTTTTGTGACTTTTTTTTTATATTGCTTCTGAGATTTAGTTAGTTTAATGTGACAATTATATAATTAAATTTAACTTCGTTTATAGAATAATACCCTATGATAGGAATATACTACAATTTATGTGTCCATTTGCATTGTCTAGTTAAAACCACTTGAGGTCAACAGAAAGACCCAGGTTAAGATGTCAAGAAGTAGACTGTATCTGGAGAAGCAAACACCATTCCCCCGAACACCTTTTATTCATTTTCTTTCAACATGCTGAGTGGTGACTGGGAGCAACCATGAGAAAGGAGTGGATGGAATGCATTACTTGGTCCAGGGAATGGATTGGTCTCTGTTCCTATCACTCTGTCTACTCCCTACCCTCAGCCTTGGCCACTACTCAATCCCAGCAAGTGTATCAAATGGCCACTGCTTGTAGATGTCAGCAAAAGGGATTGGCGTAGTTTTATTTTACTTTATTTTTTTCCCATCAGCAATGAAATTTATTAATCCATGTCTGCAGGCATTACTGATATTTTCCTTAAGGAACAGTTCCCTGAAAATAGATGAAAGTGAAAACTCATGGCCAAAGCAAAGGGGGTGGAACCCCACCAAATAAACATAATTGAAGTGTATTATTACATGTTAATTTTTCGGGAAAGCTTTTGTGTCCTCTAGTGATGTCTTCTTTTTTTTCCCTTCAAATATTGATATTTTCTTTTTTTAAATTTATCTTTGTTGTTAGGAGTATTACAGATGTCCCCTTTTTTTTTTCATTGACCCTCTCATCCCACACCTGCCCCTCCCAGGCCTTCACCACACTATTGTCTATGTCCATAGGCTATGTGCATATGCATATAAATTCCCTGGTTAATCTCTCCCTACCCACCCCCCAACTCTCACCTTCTCTCTGAGATTCCATAGTCTGTTCCATGCTTCTGTGTCTTTGGATTTATTTATTTTTTCCATCAGTTCGTTTTGTTCATTAGATTCCACATATGAGTGAGATCCTGTGATACTTATTTTTCTGTGACTGGCTTTTTTTGCTTAGCATATCTCGAGGTCCCTCCATGCTGTCTCAAATAGTAAGAGATCCCTCTTTTTTTACAGATGCATAGTATTCCATTGTGTAAATGTTCCACCACTGTTTTATCTACTCATCTGCTGATGGGTACTTGGCTGTTTCCAAATCTTAGCTGTTGTAAATTACAGAACATAGGGGTGCATATATTCTTTCTGATTGGTGTTTTGGGTTTCTTAGGATATATTCCTTGAAGTGGGATCACTGGATCAAATGGCAGTTCCATTTTTCACTTTTTGAGGAAATTCCATACTGTTTTCCATAGTAGCTGTACCAGTCTGCATTTCCCACCAGCAGTGTACTAGGCCTCCCTTTTCTCCACATGCCTGAATGAACTTCATCTAACACATGAATCTTCTTTTAGCCTTCTTGAACCCTGGGACACTAGATACTGCTTTAGCCGTATGATTAGGGACTATTCTAAACAACAAAGTCACCAACGAAAATGCAAAAAAAAAAGTGACATAATAAAGCACAAAATGGTACTTGTTTACAGTGTGAGAGCTAATTGTGTGTCATCTTGTTTAAGTTTATTATGACAGGTGACTTGAATTTTTCATCACTCTGTACATGTCTATGAATGAGCGCAAAAGTGACACTAGTATTAATTTTGGGGTTACAAATAAATTTGATGTGTAGGCAAATTTGTAAATATGTAATCCATGAATAATGATGGTCCATTGTACTTTGTTGAGATAAAAGTAGTCTTCATTTCACTAGGCAAAAGGAAGCCAGCTTTTCAAGGGCCAGACAGGCAAGTTAAACAGAGATACAATAGGGACCACCCTTTCTGCATCCTAGAAGTTAGTAATAGCAACACTAATTTCTCCTCACCCACAAGATGCAGTATTGTGGGTTTTTTTATTTTTATTTATTATCCCAATGAAGGTGGATGCTCAGATCTGAAAATGGGCTGAGGTCCAGGAATTGAGGAACAGGTACTGACTTTTTATCAGGACGATTATCCTCATTCTCTTATAACTCCATTTTTGCCTTTTACAGTTTATAGATTTTAGGCACTAACATGGTTTAGTGCTCATCTGTTTTTCCCCTAGAAACTTCAAACTGTAACCATCTCCACAATACCTTGTAAGTTAAATACCTTGGCTGTTATTCCGATCAGGCTAGTTTTACAGTCCTCTGGGCCCTGACTTCTGGCAGTAAATGCCTCTACCTGGACATACAGCGTTGGGGTCCCAGCATCCCAATGACTCTAAATGAACTCAGCCCAATCATTACATAGTTAAATACAATTTTTATTGTTTCCATTGCTTCAGCACGCCTCTGTCAGTTAATGAAACTCTATTCATCATTTAAGACAGGCGTCCTCAAACTTTTTAAACAGGGGGCCAGTTCACTGTCCCTCAGACCGTTGGAGGGCCGGACTATAATTAAAAAAAAAAAAAACTATGAACAAATTCCTATGCACACTGCACATATCTTAGTTTGAAGTAAAAAAACAAAGCGGGAACAAATACAATATTTGCATTGCACGTGGCCCGCGGGCCATAGTTTGAGGACCCCTGGTTTAAGATGTAACTGAGGGTTACTTCTATGAAGACTTTCATTCCCACCTTCACTCAGCCTTTTCCTTAGTCTCAAGTAGATGATTTTTCTATAGGTTCCTATAATACGTAGTGCAAATTTCTTCTCTAACATTTACCATGTTAATATTCAGCCTACATGCCTTTTTCTCCTATCAACTAGAAAACAGACAGCATCGTGTAGCTTTTATATATTGAACCCATCATATGTACTGATAACTCACCCCAGATTCGTATGAACAGACCTCAAATAGCTCTACAATGAGAGTTCCTGGCACTGCAAAGAGATTTAAAATTAAAAACATTGCCTCCATCAGATATTTTGCTGAGAATCACACATATATACATTTACAGGTGTAGGCAAAAGCAGGTTTACAGTTGTAAGTATGCAAAACACAGAGTTTATTCTTATATTATTCTTTATTAATTATTGTTATTTTTCATATGAATTATTTTTCAACTGTAAATCTACTTTTACCCATCCCTGTTAAATATATATATGTATATATGCATAGACCCTGTGCCCCATAGGAAAATTAAGCCAGCTCAAGAGATCTCTAGAACATTACTTTTATAAATCACCAGAGAAAAGTTCCAGAAATGATAACGAAGTGTCTGATTGGATAATAAATTTACAATAAGCAATATACAAAAATAAACTAAGTAGTGCTCATCATTAAAAATAAATGTTTTCTTCAAGTTTTAACTCTTTTAACTGCATTTAAATATTTAAATATTTGAAGCTTAGACTCTGGGGGAAATGAAGGCACCATTGTTGTCTCCAGAGGAATTCTTCCATCTAGTGCTCCTGAACTAATGTCTACATTTGAATGTTTTGAAAGTCATCTTTGAACAGCAGAAATTCTATATACTGAAAGTTTGTCTGTGGTGCAACCTAAGATGTTGCAACATAATCTGCATACTAAAAGCTCTCTTCACTTACAGTGCAAATTAACTTGCCACAAAGACACTTACGTAAAAATCAGCTTCCATTTTCCACACCCTTTGTTTCTTTTACTAGTTCAGATAGTGACAATTTACTCTGTGCCCCTTTATCCTAGGGCTTTCTATGGATTGTCTCTAATCCTCACCCCTACTTAGGTATGCTGTTTCTATCATATAGGTGAGGAAACTGATGGTAAGAGAAGGTAATTTACTAACTCAAGGAGTGGCTGCAAATATTTTAGGGTCTAGAGTTGCAGAAAGAAACTTTTCTAGAGAGTCAGTTAAGACTATGCTAAAAGTCAATGGAGTATTTGCAGGCACAAAGATTAAAAACAAAGGGAAGAAAAGACCTAAACATAACGACACACACTCCCAGTAGAAAAGAGTATGGGGCAAGACTGCAAATGACATCCAACAAAGGATGGACAGAGAGCAGACAGTAAAAGGTGCCATCAAGAAAGATGCCTCTTTCTTATGTCAAGAGTTTTCACAGTTTCTGCTCATTTAGATTTTTTTTTGTTTAATTGTTTTAAATTATATTACTAAATGTTTAGATTTCTTTTGTTTGTTTAATTGTGTTTTAAATTATATAAATGTTAGGCCACCAATTAGTGAAGGTCAATAGGAAGAGTTTGAATATGAGATGTAAAGCAGAGAGGAAAGAAGACATTGAATATAAGGATGAGAAAGGACAGGAAAGGAAGAAAGAAAGAGAATGATTATTAAGCATTTTTGCAGACTTTAAATTAAAGGTGTAAAAACATTTTCAACCGTATGTGAGTACCGTATTTGCCGGCGTATAAGACGACTGGGCGTATAAGACGACCCCCTAACATTTCCACTCAAAATACAGAGTTTGTTATATACTCGCCGTATAAGACTACCCCCTCTTCCGCACACCTTCCACACACCAAATAAAAGGTAAAACAATATCAGAGTAAGTTAGATTATGGTGGAAACATAATCCTATCTAGGTTTGACTGTTGCCTTAGTTGAACCACTGTGCAGGAGAACACTGAATATACGAGTATAAAAGGAATTGCTTAAAAATTAATTTTAAAAATTAACATATAATCTGTGTGCTTATGTACTTATGAGGCATATTTGGAAAATCAACTTTTTCAACCAATAATAACTTTTAAAATTATCACTCCAAATCCTAGTTTTAAAACTGTAAATGGATTTTCCTGGCTTTACAATATGCTATTGAGTTATGTGTTATAGTAAAAAAAAAAAAAAAGAAATACAAATAAAACCCCATAAAATGACACCTGGATAGCTAATACACCATTGCCAAGGCTAGTAAACAGAATGCTTTATCATTAATGCATGTATCTATGGCCAAGGAAAGATTTTCAGGTGAATGATGCCTCAGCATTGGTAGTTTGCTATTTGAACTTATACTGAGCAAAACAGAAGTTTCATCTATTATTTTCATATGGCATATTCCACATTAAACAGTCAGTTAAGCCATCAGAATTATAAATATTACCGCCCAGCACAGCCTAAATGCTTATTTTGAAAAGTGCAGAGTTAAGAAAAAAATCAGGTGCTTAATAATAGGACATGAGACACAGATAGTGCTGGACACAGAAATAACTTTGCTCTGTGCCCAGAGGATAATTCCTTTTTGTAAACTTCCAAGTTCCACAAGAGTTTCTTGAGAGAAAAACTATGCAATGTATATAATATCCCAAAGAAACAACAACAAGCAACTTTATTCCAAAGAGCTGACCTTAGGGAACCAAGGTCATTGAAACATAACTGTGGAGATCTGAAATAAACCACACGAGCAGGGAGGTAACAGACACTTTACTAGAATACCCTCTTGTCACAAAATGTGGCTCATTCCAAAACATGACTTACCAATAATTTTGGTGCTTAAAAGGCACTGAAATTTTCAGTATGAAACTTTCAGTCTATTCTATCTCAATGAATAGTCATCTGTAATAAAAAATGTAGTAAGCATAGTAAAGTCATGAATCTTGACATCACCATTAAAGTCGCAGTTCAAATGTCACTTCACCAGAGAATTTAAGCCATTCTAGGATAGCTTAAATCAAAATATCGAAATAGTTATCCTATCATTTCTAGTTTCTATCTAGTTCATTGTCTCTATGATTCATCTCCCAGTACCTAACACTCTCTGAAATTATTATAATTATTCATTTGATTATTTATTATACAATGTCACTCCTAAATGTAAGTTCAATGGGTACCTGTGGGCTTTGTAGTTCCAATGTCTCGAGGGGTTATTATAGGGCAGGTGCTCAATAACTATTTGTCCAATCAATAAATTACCATTCAAATTTAATGAGATTGTACTGTATTATAGGTTCAAAATTAAGCATGTCATACAGTATTCCTATTTCATCAGGGATCATTTTAAGAGTATAAAAGTGCCTTACATAAAGTAATATTAATTATACTAGAGGTCTGGTGCACGAAATTCATGCTCAGGGGAGGAGGGTCACTCAGCCCAGCCTTGGGCCCTCTCGCAGTCCGAGAGTCCTCAGGGATGTCCGACTGATGACTTAGGCCTGCTCCCCATGGGCCTAAGCCATCAGTTGGACATCCTTAGCACTGTCGCAGAGGTGAGAGAGACTCCCGCCACTGCCGCTGCGCTCACCAGCCATGAGCCTGGCTTCTGGCTGAGTGGCACTCCCCCTGTGGGAGCGCATTGACCACCAAGGGGCAGCTCCTGCATTGAGCATCCACCCCCTGGCGGTCAGTGTGTGTCATAGTGACTGGTTGATTTTCATATTAGCCTTTTATTATATAGGATTAACTAATATCTTTTGTGATAGTAAAGAAAAATTTGAAAATATGATAAAGCACTCATTCAAAGTCATATGACAAAATATGTTCATTGTCTTCTATGGACCAGCCATTCAATTTTCCTTTTACATAGATTTTGTGACTCAATCCTAGCAACATCTGTGTGAGGTGACTATTTTGACATTAATATAGAGCAAGGGGAGCAGGATTTTAAAAAATGTTAGTGTACCCAGGATCAAAAAGCAAGAGTCAGTACTTCTCATTATAAGACACTATGTTTTCTACCATATCACTGGTAGATAACTAGGCATTTAGGTTATCTGGAAGTTCAGAGCAAATATAAAATACTCATATTTACATTGATTTTATACTTGTATCTTAGGGTCTAACTAAGAAATCTTTGCCCCATAAATGTCTCCAAAGTTTTGAAATATTTTAAAACTCTAGTGTGTTTTGAAGCATAATATCAACCCCTTATTTGGATTGAACAGCAGAATTAACTAATACCTTAACAAGTGAATGCCTAAATATCATAAACAACAGCATCAATGATATTAAATAGCCTCATTTTCTGGAAATCTTGGTCCATCCCAAGCATTCCAGATCACTTGTCATGAGCCCATGAGCAGATTAGTCTGATAATCTGGACTTAACATGATTCCAGTGTAGGAATATATAAAACAAATTTCTCAATTCAGAATTTGTTTTACAAGAACCAATAGAGAAAATGAATGTAACATGAGTTTGTTAATTTCCCTATTTATATATTTCCATGCATTTTTTATACTGTTCAGAAGTTCTGTAATCTATGGTGAGTAAACAAAGAGGTGTATCATTAATGCATGTATCTATGCATTAATCTAAACACAAGTCCTAAGCATTAAGCAAACACAAGTATCTGCTTAAGGGATCACTTTTTTAAAAATATATTTTTATTGATTTCAGACAGGAAGGGAGAGGGAGAGAGATAGAAACATCAATGATGAGGGAGGGTCATTGATAGGCTGTCTCCTGCATACCCCCTAATGGGGATCAAGCCTGCAAGCCTGGCACGTGCCCTTGACCAGACTCAAACCTGGACCCTTCAATCCACAGGCTGATGCTCTATCCACTGAGCCAAACCAGCCAGGGCTAGGGATCACTTTTATGGTACAGGGTTTTGAAGAGATAGAAAAAAAAAAGGAAAGCATCGCCTTAAAGATATGCAAATTCCCACTTGTCTTTATAAAGATCTGATTAATGCAAACAGACTCTGAGTTTGTACTTTCTCACAATTCACTATCTTTATTTTTCAACTTGAAATTCAAAGCTATAGTCCTACCCGCTTTGACAAACTAATAGAAACGTCTTCCTTGGAGTAATTATTCGAAATCTATAGGGAACAAAGAGGTGATCCAGCTGCTACGCCAGCCCACGGATGAAAGTTACAGCCAATCAGAGGGAACTCCAGCAAGAGCAGCTCTGGGGCCTCCGGTGTCACTCACACCCAGAGCTTCTCTGCAGGAGGGAGCATCACCTCGTGAAAGAACGTGGCTGTGAGTGGACAGTGAAATTCTTTGCCGAAGTGCTCACTCTTTTCCCTATGAGTTTTCACTTAGTGATTTGACATGTGGATAGTTATTTCTGTGAGTGTCTAGCAAATTATACCATGAGTTTACCTATGGATAAAAGGCTAGAAAATTATAATTGTCAATATAAGCCAGATAGTAGGAGAATGTTGATTACTTCCAGGATTAAAGAGCAGTCACGCGCCACATAACGATGTTCCTGCCAATGATGGACCGCAAATAGGACCGTGTTTCCATGAGATTATAATGTAGCTGAAAAGTTCCATTCACCTAGTGACATTGTGTCCTTCACGAAGTCAGAGCACAACACGTGTTTGTGGTGATGCTGCTGTAAACCAACCTATGCTGCCAGTGGTATAAAAGTATAACTCATACAATTATGTACAGTACCTAATACTAGATAATGATAATAAATGACTGTTACTGGTTTATGTATTTATTATGCAACTAGAGACCCGGTGCACAAAATTCGTGCATGGGGGGGGCGGTGTCCCTCAGCCCTGCTTGTACCCTCTCCAATCTGGGACCCACAGGGATCGGGCCTAAATGGGCAATCAGACATCCCTCTCACAATCCAGGACTGCTGGCACCCAATTGCTCACCCGCCTGCCTGCCTGATCACCCCTAACCACTCCCCTGCTAGCTGGATCGATGCCTAACTGCTCTCCTGCCAGCCTGATTGCCCCTAACTGCCTCCCCTGCTGACCTGGTCACCCCTAACTGCCCTCCCCTGTCATCTTGGTTGCCCCCAACTGCCCTCCCCTGCTGACCTGGTCCCCCCTAACTGCTCTCCCCTGCCAGCCATCTTGTGTCCACATGGGGGCGGCCATCTTTGACCACATGGGGGCGGTCATATTGTGTGTTGGAGTGATGGTCAATTTGCATATTACTCTTTATTAGATAGGAAGGATATTTTATTATTTTAGAGTATATTCTTTCTACTTATAAAAAATTTACTGTAAAACAGTATGCCATTTACACAGAGCAGACTCATACATCTTGTGCTTACCATGTCTTTTGGTTGTATCATTTTCTCTTGCCCTTGATTTAATATCATGTTGTTTTGTACAGGAACATGCTATACAGGCTTGTAGCCTATGAGCAAATGGCTATACCATGAGCCTAGGTGAGTAGTAGGCTATACCATCTAGGTTTGTGTGAGTGCACTCTATGATGTTCACACAATGACAAAATCACCTAAGGACCATTTCTCAGAACGTGTTCCTGTTATTAATTGGTGCGTGACTGTATTGTAAATATCTGCCATATAGGTACCATTGCTTTTTAGACTCTGGGAGATAGCGAGAGTCTATCAGAAGCTGGAAATTCTGGTGCCCTTCTAGTACATCTCAGCTTAAGTAAAATATTATTTTTTGTTTTATAAATATAAATAAGTTCAGTCATTACACTTTGGAACACAGCCTGAAGGATATTTCTCAGTTACATGGCCTCACACTTGTAATAGCCCAGAAAATAGACCAAATCCCTGCATTTACAGAATGTATTACTGCTTTAGGATTGGTGAGTTTCTTTTGAAGTAACATAAATATCCATGGAGAAAGGGAAACATACTTATTCTGCATATAAAATGCAATATTCTGTTTCCTTTTACCTCATGCAGGGATTTGGTCTATTTTCCGTCACCCTTCCATTCTCATATCTTCATCTCTATTATGGAGATAAAGTTCAGACTACATAATTGTATTACTCAGATACACTCTATTTCGTGATACCAAGTGAATGATGTATAATTATTATGTATATAATAATTCATCATATAATAGTTAATTTGGTATAATATGCATGTTAGCGAAACATAAATTAATTTAACTTTTTATTTGACAAGAGAAAAAATAAATGATACAGTTACTCCTCCCTGTTTACTGTAGCAAAGTTAGAGCGCACCTGTCAGGAATCGTGGATCCTTAATCAGATGCATGTGTATGAGCAGGGGAAGTGAGGAGAACTTTCAGGCAAGATGGAAAAAGTATCGGAGACTTTATATTTACAGCCCATATCATGGTGTCTTCCTGAGAATGGAAGACAAAGATAAGTCAGTAAAATTCAGTGGGGTGGTTATAGGTGTCACACACAAAAAGGGAAAATGTGACATAAATACACAAGTCCTAAAAGCTTAATCACTGCTCTCCGGATACCCTTCCACACTATCTTTATTACTCACGCATTTCTTGCTGGATTTGAAAGCGCCCTATCCCTTCTGCTGGTTTCCCTGTCTCTATCGTATGTGGCTACTCTCCTAAGAGTGTTACCCAGCTCTCTTTACAAAAGTCTGCTTCTTCACGGCAATCTACAAATGCCTGCTTTAATTGTCGAGCTTCTTTATGCACTACAGTAGACTTGCCTGTATTTTGTCCCGCAAAATATTAAGTATCCAGAAGCTTAACAATCTGTTCTTAAAACACTCTCTTCAGCCTTCTGCTGGGAGGCAGCTCCCTCTGATCCTCCTGAATTTTCTTCAGAGATTCTGCCTCCACAGTCTGTGAACACAGGAGGAAGGATTTTGCTCTTGTGCTTCCCCTTCTCTGTCTTTGCTCTTTTCTGGCAGGACAGTGGAGAGGGAGAGTTCATCCACCTAATGGCTTAAATATCATGCATATGCCAGCGGCATCCAAATTCATGTCTGGAGCACAAACTTCTCTCAAACCACTAGACTCAGATCCATGACAACTGGACACCTCCCCTTAGATTTTTTTAAAAATATATTTTTATTGATTTCAGAGAGGCAAGGAGAGGGAGAGAGAGAGAGACAGAAACATCAATGATGAGAAAGAATCATTGGTCAGCTGCCTCCTGTATGCCCCCTTCTGGGGATGGAGCCTGAAACCTGAGCCTGTGCCCTGACCAGGAATCAAACCATGACCTCCTGGTTCACAGGTAAAGGCTCAACCACTGAGCTGTGCCCCTCTTGGATGTTTTATACACAACTTACCCTTAATATGTTCTAAATTGAACTCTCATTCTGTCTCCACAATCTTCCCCCTGGCTTCTTCTTTATCTCTGTAAATGACATACCGTCCTTCCATTTATTCAGGAGAAAAATCCTCAGAGCTATCCTTTCACCGCCCTCTCTTTTTTCCTGATACTTCACTGACAATCGGTAAGAAATTCTTATATTTACCTTTAGTTTCTTCTCCTACCGTGGTCCAATCTGTTCTGCATTGTTTATTGCAGTGTTCAAGTTACTTGACTGTGAAATTCTACTTTTTTCCCTAACTTACTTGACTTTTGTCAGAATAGAGTATATTTTGGAAAGCGCAGCTGTAAAAAAATGCTGTTTTGTTAGAATAACCCAATTCTCCCTAAGTAATTTCTCTTCCTCATTTCTGTAGTGTAACTAAATTTTCCTCTAATTGTCCACT
>NW_006297017.1:544506-550564 GCF_000327345.1 Myotis davidii | reverse complement strand
AGCAGGTCACAAGTCAGATATAATCCCTCCATGGAAGTACAAAATTAGTTGCCACGTCCACGTATCAATCTGAAGCCCAAGTACTTCCCTTGGCTAGCTCATCTGTGAGCACTCATGGTGATGCTGTGAACATGCCTGAGTTTGTGCCACTTTACATTTGGCTCGTATGATTGGCATTGCCAGCCATCCTGAGCTGTAAATAGTACTTTAATTTGAATAATATTGAAAATAGTATTTGTTTGCTTCACCATAAAAATCAAATAACATCACGGCATTCTGAAAGAAGAATAAACATATCTTCTTTTTCTAGTGGAAGAAAACAAGAATGTATTTATAACACCAAACAAATTCCTCAAACAGATAAAACAACTGATATGTTCTACCCTACCACACATCTTATTTTATGGGTTCTCACTCTTCATTGAAGCAATGGGGATTTTGACCACTTACTTACATGTTAATCTCTCTAATCAGATTATTTTTTTCCTGAAATACAGTGATCATAAGTCATTAGTGGTCGTAACCTTGTTGCATAGCATGTGACAATGTACAGTCACTCAATGAAAGACTGCTGAAGCAAGCTCTCAGGTTAATCTACACTCTGAGATTCACACATAAGAATTTACAAAGGAGCCCTGGCTAGTGTTTCTCAGTGGTGAGAGCGCCCGCCGATGCACCAAGGGGTTGCAGGTTTGATTCCTGGTCAAGGGCACGTACCTGGGTTGCAGGTTCAAACTCCAGCCCCCTGTGGAGTGCCTGTGGGAGGCAACCAGATGATGTCTCTTTCACATGATGTTTCTCTCCCTCCCTCCCTTCCTTCCTCCTTTTCTCTCTTCCTCCATTGTATCTAAAATCAATAGAAAAATATATTCAGTGAGGATTAACCAAAAAAAACAACAAAAAACCAACAACAAACAACACAAAAATAATTTACAAAGGAATAAAAATAGTGTAAAAGAAAGATTCCATATCTGTATCTTAAAAGGCCGGTGGTCGTCATACCATAACGGCCGGAACAACCAAACAACCGGTCACCAGGAGGTGCATGGAGCACCCCTTGCAGGCAGGGACTCGCGGCTCGCGGTGAGGGGGAGCTCCTGGGGCTGGCGGGGCTGGCGTGGTGGAGGCGGGCCTGCGGCTTGTGCAGGGCGGGTCTGGGTCCCATGCCATTTCGCGCGCTGGACCTCTCGTGTATAATAAACAAAACTCCCCATCAAGTTAATGATACATTTTAACTATAAGGTTAGAAAAAATATTTCAATGTGTTTTAAAAAATGTTACCTTTCTTTTAAAAAATGAGTACATAACATTTAAATGTGAACTATGTTGTTGATGGATTTTTTTTAAAAATAAATTTAAAAAATATTTATAAATTAGTCCATAATTTAGAAGACTCATTTAGAAAAGAGATTTGATTAAAGAATCTAATTCTGTAACACTGTTGCTTTGGGAGAAATAGATCATGATTAAGAAGATAATTTATAATAATTTCATGACTAAGGATAAGAAAATTTCTCTTATTTATAAGAAATCAGAATGGTTATTTACAGAGCAAAAAAAAATATAGCCAATTGATTTTGACACTAGTATGATATTTTCCTTCATTTGGTCTTTAAAATATAATTACAGTATAATTGACCTAAATGGCATTTTAAATTTTTTCTAGTTCAGTGATTCCTTGATAGGACAGTATTTCTTTCCACTCATCTTAGTACCAATGAGATTGCCTTAGAAGTCTAGCCATTCACGCATGGTACAATCCTGTGTCTGAGAGGTCAATGGTCCATAAAAGAGCCTCTGGGACAGTTCTAAATATTTGGCAGGACTTATTCAAAATAAGTTTAGGATGGGGATAGCAGAGCCATTGCTGGCAAAAGCATATAGGGATGCTTGCCTTCTTTGTTTTTGGCTCTAGCTGGTGCTATTTAGCCATCATTTTATGAAAACATGAACACAAAGATCAGTCATGTCTTTTTAAGTAGAGAGAAAAAAAAAGCTAAGCTAAAAATAGGCCATCACTTCATGGAGCTTCAGTTGTGCAGTCTTACCTGGACGTGCATCTGTTGTCTGGCAGACTCCTCTAAAGTAGATGATGCAGTTCTCCTGCCTTATCCTTTCTTGTGCAGATATCACTCAGGCTATGATATTTGATTCAATTCTAAGTGCAATGGAGCAAAATCTGCCTTTTAGCACACAGTGGATCTCTGTGGACTTTCCTGTGAGGTGAAAAATAAATAAATTTGATTCCTTTTTAAATTTTAAGATATAATGTTGTTGAATTTGTCTTATTAAGACTAATTTAGTTCTGATTAGTTATCAAATAAAAAGCATTCTTTTCAAAAACATCCCTGAGAACCTATGTGCTCAATGAGCATTATTCAATAAAATCTCAATTTGATTTCATTGAGAAAAAGACAAACAACTCTTGTTTGGTCTTTAAGAACAAAACCATCATTTTTTTTTTTACACCTAAGCATGTTTAATAAATAATTCTTCCCGCTCCTACTACCAAACATATTTTTGAAAGTGAAGTTTGCTAGTTATATGAAACTTAGTAGATTTACAATCAATATTTAATACTGCTTGCAATCTATTTCAATGCTTGCATCAATTCTTATCAAGGGGAGAAATAAATGTAAAACTAAAGGTATTTAAAAGCAATTATGCTTCAAATGCAACATTTTAAAGTCTTTGGAATCTAAATGTTCCTAAGGATTAACAACTTTTCGGTTACTGCAGTGACAGATTAATATGTAATGTCTTACTATATACAATGCCGTGATCCTACCAGCGTAAAGTAACCAATAATGAACACACCATATGCATCTTCTCGAACTTTCCTTTCCAGATAAATATACTTGAAAATAGATTTTTACTTTTCTCCGTAAAAATTGTATCAACTAGTTCTATATAATCAAGAGAGGTTTAATTACACTCATATTTTAAAATTTGATTCTTTCCAAAGCTGTCCCTATTTAATTTTGATATCATGACAAAATATTTCAGACAGGGTAGAATACTAGATTGTGAAGAACCAGTTTCTGCAACTTTCTGGATTCTGCCAAATTTCTACTGAAAGGGTTGTAACAATTTATGTTCCAAATAAGTGAAAATAACAACCCCTTTTCTCACATTCTTGGTAATTCATGGAATTGTCATGTGTATTTTATTTTATTTATTTTTTTTGCTTTTGTTTTATTCAATTCTCTGGATTGGAAATACTATCTCACTGATATTTTAATTGGGCTTGCTTTGGGGAGATTTGTCTAATTATCACTTTGCTTGCCCCAAATCTCGATTTGAGTGTCTAAAGACATTTCAATACAAAAATGCCCCAAACCTAGCTTCTGATATTTATTTCCCAAACTGCTCTTCTTGAGGGTTCCTCCATCTCAGTTAGTGTCAGTTGTTATCTTTTCTGTTTGCCAGGGTCAAACTCTTGGAATCATTTTTCACACCTCCCACACACGTTCTCCACAAATAGTGGCATCACTCCTTAGGAAATAGATCCAGTATGCATTTAACCTCTTCTCACCTCCATCACTGCCACCACTTGTTTCCAGCCTTCATCATTTCCTGCTTGGCTCTTGCAGATCTCCTTCTTCAGCCCTCGACTTCTATAGCATTTCCCCAAAGGCGAAAAACGTCAGTCACTATTAAAAACCTCTTCCCATTCTAGTCTTAAGAAAGGGCGAATCTTTACTTTGGTCTTAACAGTGGTTCTCAACCTTCTGGCCCTTTAAATACAGTTCCTCATGTTGTGACCCAACCATAAAATTATTTTCGTTGCTACTTCATAACTGTAATGTTGCTACTGTTATGAATCATAATGTAAATATCTGATAAGCAGGATGGTCTTAGGTGACCCCTGTGAAAGGGCCGTTCGACCGCCAAAGGGGTCACGACCCACAGGTTGAGAACCGCTGGTCTACAAGATCATATAAGATCTGATGTGCTTTTCATTCTCTCTCTTCATTTCCCAGTACTCCTCTCCCTATTCACTCAGACCTTCTGGTTGCCTGGCAGATGCAAGTGTTGCCAAAGAATTGAGTGGCTGGAATTTCTCTGTCAGTGGGAGTGGGGAACTTGCAGTATCTTGAGAAAAGGCATTTTCTAAGACTTGTGCAGGAGAATAAGTGGTTTTTATTTGTGTAGAATTATATCCCTCAGATTGCAAAGGCCCATTTCCCTTAATCCAGTCCTGGAAAAGGTGCAGAGCTAAAAGCAGGGCCAATGTCCAGAGTTTCTGTTCCATGGTGGAGTTGGGTCCGACATAGCGTCAGGCTAGTTAAGTCCACTAGCCCAATGGGTGGAGTCCACATGAGTGTGGGTCACGTGGGCAAGTGCAGAGCATGCGAGCCCCTCAATCCAGAAGTCAGGCAGGAGCAGCAAAAGAGAGAGGGCTCCATTGTTCAGGAGTTTAAGTATCAAACCTTCTCATCCTTGCAGTGGCCATGCCTGCACACCTTTGGCCAATGTCCTGTTCCCAGTTGTGACTGACAAGCAAGCACCTAACCATGTCACCCAAACCTTCTTGGGCATTCATCTAAATTGCAGCTTCCCTTTGCTCCTTTCCAGTTATTAATTAACAACCAGATTATTATAATGGTATCAGTAGGACACACTAGATACCCCTGCTTTAGGCCTTCTCTCTGCCCAACCCTCTCCTTTGGAATATTGTTCCCTTAATTAGCCACATAGTTTCTTCATTTCTTATTTATTTTTGTCTTTCCTCATACATTACCTTTAAAGTGAGTCCTTACCTGCCCATTTCACTAAAAATTGCAAAATACCCCTTTGATCTCTCCCTGTCCTGTTGTATTTCCCTCCATAGTACTTATCACCAGCTAACATCATATTACATATTTTACTTACTCACATCTTTCATCCCAACATTTCCTCTTGTATTACATTTCATCCTGGGTTCAATATTTTTTTTTCTTGAAGTGAACCTTCAATTAGTTATCACTTTGTGGCAAACTCATTTTTTGTTCATCTGAATTTTTTAACTCCTGTTTTCTGATAATAGCAGTGTGTTAACTGTTCCTTTCTTTTTCACTGAGAAATAGGATGGGCTTAGGATAAATCCTGCGTGAAGGGGAGATACAGTGTGATGTAGTGGAAGGAGAGTATGACTCTCGTTTTTCTTCAAGAGTTTAACTACTTTCACATAGATATTTATAGATTCTGTTTAATAATTACAGTATCTAAGATACTTAGAAACCCATTCTTGCTATTTTTAGTGTCCACTGACTTTCACAATCTATGCAGTATTTGAAACCCCAGTTTTTTCTTTACTAAGACTGTCATATCCCTTTGGACACCAGATTCTCCTTAACTTCTATAATTTTTCTTCACTCTTTGTTTTGATTTTCAGGGAGCTTTGCTTTGTTAGCTCAACTGAAATTTTTAAAATAAAATTCTATGCCTTATTCATTTTTTTCATGTTTTGACATAGAAATTTTTTGACATAGAAAGATTTTTCACTTTAGATAGGCTTCCACAACTTCTGAGGAAAAAAATGTGTTTTTTCTGATCAATAATTCTTTATATAGTCCCATTTTAGTACATATAATTCTATTAATCCTCTTTGAATATTACACAATTTTTTTCCTTTTCAGCATACTTTATTCCGCTATACATACCACCACTCATTCAGTCTTTTTTTTTTTCCTACCACAGAGATTGCTTCTATAAATGCCGTCATGTATCTGTATGGACTGGGACTATTATGTTCTTGTCAGAGTCTCTGAAAGTGCCATTTCTGGATTACAGGAAATAGACATTTTAAATTTAACATACTCAATAATGAAATGTATTTTATCTTTTAGACTTCTGTTGGCTTCAGCTTTAGGATGCTATATCATAACTGCTTCCTTCCAGAAATAGTATATCAATACAGTCACAGACATAGATGTAGAAAAGCATATTATGGATCACAGAACTTGCTGAATCAGCCATGCTGTTTTGTAGAAAAGAGAGGGTAAAAAAAAAAAAAGAAACAGGAAAGAAAATCCAGTCTAGCAAGCTTACAGTAGAGGTTTATAAAATCTTAGAC